>NW_027394279.1:3247419-3480880 GCF_049309525.1 Garra rufa | reverse complement strand
GCTACACCTAAATGAATCCAAATACAATTGAAAACAGCCATTTTGTTTTCTCTATCCACACTGAATTGTCAGAAAACATTAATTTTGCCTTACTGTGAATGCGGAAAAGCGTACAAATGGAACAGATGATACTTTTTCATGCAATTCTTCTAGTAAGATCATTTCATACCAAAATCTTTTTCTTTTCTTTTTTGTAAAACAAGATAATGTAGGACATACAGAAAAACAAAATAGGAGAAAACAGAGCTGTAAATATAAAGCAAGTCTGACAATAAAACAAACAAACAAAAAATGAGCCAAAACAAAAGCACAAACATTGAAGTTAAATTCTGATGTATTTATGTGAGGTGTAAGATTGTAATGTATAAGTTGTACACCTTTATATCTTGTTTATATATAAAGGGAATAAGGAGGAAAATGAGGAATAATTTCTTTAAGGTTAAGGTGATGAGTTGGCTGAAGTTGGTCTCAGGTTGTTGTGCTGTGGTGTTTCCATACATTGATTTATTTGTGCCGACTCACCACAATATCAAAACTGACCGCCACAAATAGATTTTCCAAAAGGCTTTGACTGTTGAACAAACATGAACACTATGTTTCAAAATCAATGTTTTATATCATTGTATCTCTGAAGAAACGTTGAGAAGGTTCAGAACCTTCTGCAGAACATTTTCAATGTAATTTTCATTTTGTCTGAATGTAATGCCTGATAAAGCTATCAGTCTCGGATGGAACATGCGAGTTCTCTCGATATGAGAGCCAAGGACTGTGCTCTCAGAGCTCTGTGCGCAGTCATATCAGGTTATTCAGAGACCGAAATATTTCACCATTCACCTCACTCTCAATCACCATTATATGTCTGATCTCAGATGCAACTGCCCTGGTTTTGTCACAAATGGCAGTCGCAAGAAAAATTTCTGTCACTTTT
Organism: Garra rufa; assembly: GCF_049309525.1. Taxonomy (NCBI): domain Eukaryota; kingdom Metazoa; phylum Chordata; class Actinopteri; order Cypriniformes; family Cyprinidae; genus Garra; species Garra rufa. The sequence goes on along the minus strand of NW_027394279.1, from coordinate 3,479,952 downwards.
GCAGGACTGTGATATGAAGAGTCTACAAAATTACACATCTTTGGAAACAATGTAAAAAGTGAATAGCACATAACAGGCACAATACTGGCATAAACACAGATTTCTATTGGTGTAATATGGATTACATGACTAAACGTGCGTCACTGTTTTCAAATACCTACTTTTTTATAATGCACTGAACAGCTGTCACAAAGCGTGTAGGAATGTGCAAAACAACATAGGAGTAAATGCAAAGTCTTTAATAAAATCATCCGGCAGGGTAACAGACAGACAGGATGATTGGAACATACACACACACGGTAGAAACTCAGAAATCAAACAAACTTATAATGGGGTGCTAATTACAAGGTGAATGGAATGATTGAAAACAAGCAAAACATAAAGCCGGAACAACAGAGGACCAAGGGGAGGCCAGAGGGAGGGAGGAGACCAACTGAGCCGGTGGGACGGAGCGATGAGACGCAGCCGGAGGAGTGGAGTCCCGAGATGAAGGCAGGATGACGACTGACCAAGACAGAGCTGAGGGAGTGTGGTGGAGCTGGTGGACAGACGGGCGACGGTAGAGACAAGGGAGCTGAGAGGAGAAATCACCCTCCTGGTGAATGAAAATGGCCAGCCTCAGTTTTGTGAACAAAGTATGTTAAAATTATTATTATATCAAATTGTCTCATACTTATAGTGCAATTCCCCAAATGTTTTTGTAGTTTGGCACATGTTTATATTTAACAGTGTTTCTAAATGGCTTAGACATTTTTTTTTCTGAAATGCTAATCTCATTCTAAGATTATTCTCAAAACTTTAAAGTGCAAGTGTGAAATTTAATAGCTGAATAACAAAAGCATTATTGGTTTTGACAGTTCTGACCAGCATATCTTTGACCAGCTAAGTCAGTTGCATCTTAATAAATGTGTTTAAGCATTTACTTGTTTCTAAATAGTGACAATTACAGTTGGTATCGTGGTGTGGCCAGTTTTGATTAAGTTTTGTGTTTTAAAGCACTATTTTGAAAATGAGGTTAGCGTTTTGGGAAATGCATCTAAGGGACTGAGGAGAAGCTGTAAATACATCTTTCATAACTTCTTTCTGTTTTGGAGTATGTCAGCTGCCTGTTCCTGCACCAAGGTCAATTTGCGAATGCACTCATGACTTCACAATCACTCCAGGGAAGCATATTTCTGTGGTTACCATCAATGGTATGTTGTTCTGAAAGCCCTAATTTCTGTGCATTATTGTACTAGAACTTTACCACTGTATGCAAAGCAAAATGCTATGTCAGATAGCTAATATATCATATATTTGTATCCAGGGTTCGAAATTAACACCCGCCAACCCGCCAAATGCGGGTTAAAAATCATTTTGGCGGGTATTGATGAAAACTTACCAGCCAGTTTGGCCGGTGATGCTTGAGCCAATCATGCAAATCATGTCAGAGACGCTCTGGGTCGTTTGTCCCCTGGACAAACCATTATTGTTCAGTGCTAGTGCCGCATGCTGTAATATGAGCAGTCATTATTCCGTCGTCTCCCGGGTGCTGATAGCGCTCGTGTGCAGGTGATACCTGAACTGCACACATTGCTATCTGGATTTAAACTAAACTCATTTAAGCTTTTCATCATTTAAGAGCCATAAGACGCAAACCCGCGCGCGCAGTGAGAAGTGAGAAGATCTGTGTGTGCGGTCATCCGAAGCGCGCAAACCCGCGCCTCAGAACGCGCGCAAATATTACTCCCGCAGAAATGTTATTTGGTCCTGCTCCCGCCCGCGATATTTATGTTATGCCCCACTCCCGCCCGCAAAAACCTGCATAAAAGTAAGCTATACCCCCGCGGGAAAACAGGTCTCTACTTCATCTCTTGGCTGCATGAAACAAACCCTCGATCGCGCTAGTGTAAAGGTACGATCAGAGTAATTGTACTAACGAACTCGCGCATTATGTATGACACTCTTGTATATCGGAGTCTAGGCACGCATACTGTAAGTCCGCTATTGATTCACAAACTATTCATGCTTTCGGGGCTCTGATCCATAGTACTTTTGCGTGAAATTTTAAAGTATTTTCGTAGTTGTCAAAATGATTGTCCTGTGAGTGTTTTATAATGAATGCTTAAATGCTTAAAAAATACTCTGAAGTTGTAAAGAATCTCTGAATTAAAGAATTCAGGAGATTTAAATCTGTATATATGTTAAAAAGTTAGAACTGAGCAGAGGGTTTTCTTTTAAATTCAAAAGTATAGTTTTAATTTAAAGTTTGTTTGTTTGAGGGGGGCGCGCAAGATGGCGGCTTGGAAGCGGTAGTGTTTTTAGAGGCTCTTGCGCCACTCATTTGTTTTCTATCCCTTACTCATAAAAAGAGAACGCAAGCCATCAATTTCGTTCACAAATCTTGTGTAGCATGTCACTAGAGACTTTTTGGTCGCAATCTTTGCCGAAGATGCCAAAACCTGCTAAGAAAACTGGAAAAAAGGATCCGATCGTGGATGCAGCGGCCGATGAACCTGAGCTTAGCTCAGGTGACACTGAACCCGAGCTTAGCTCAGGTGACACTGAACCCGAGCTTAGCCCGGCACTTGCTAAAGCACTTAAAATCATGACGGAGAAAATTTCCAGCACAATAGACGAGAAACTGGGTCCGCTAGCTGAAACTGTGCATAATCACACTGTTGGAGAGGAAAGGAGACTGCTAGGTTCTGGCTCTAATTATAAATCAGTATACACTCCTGAGGTGTCGGTCAGGACACAAAGAATGAGGAGACCGGAGCTTCTTTCCAAAATGTATTCAGTATTAGTCTAAAATAACAAAACATAACATTAAGAAAAAATAAAGTCATTTACAAATGAATCATTCACTTCCTAGTCAAGAATGCTAACATTCGGTATCTTTGAATAACAGATAAAACTCTAAATATGCAGCAGATGTGCACTTGCAGATGATATACAGATCATACAACATGACTTCAGTAGGAATGCATATTACTAAATCCAGGTGCCTAAACGAACAGTGTAATTGAACAAATAAAATCACAGGAGCAATATTAGCTACTGGTTAAAATGTATACAGCAGCAAATCTGACATATAACTGACTGATTACAAGGTAAACCTGATTATGTAACTGAGTAATTAGCCTAATGGCGTTGCACATTTTCGGACGATCAACTATAAATCGTTACACATCTGTGCATAATCATATTAAAGTACAACGTACAAAAAAACACTTCAAACCTGGTTGAAATTATTTAGAAATAGAAGAAAACTTACTTGAAGGTCATTTACTAACACTTTAAACTCCAAAACACCAACAAACATCCAAAATACAGGCAGGAAAAAACTTCTATGTCCACCGCTGATCAAAATCTACAATGACGCAGCAGGTAATAAACTATAACGATGATGCCTCCTACTGGATACATCAGGAACTGCACTCTTTAGACTAATCAAACAGAAGTGTCTTTATAAAGGTCTACCTATTTCTAGGAGCCTTTAATACACACACTCAACAATTAGAGAGCGCAACGAACCGGCTAGACGAGGCGGAACGGAGAATTATGGCGGCGGAGACATCTTCAGAGGATGCGCAAACCCGTGCACTCAATCTCGAAAAACAAGTCGCTGTGTTAAATGAACACATCGATGATCTGGAAAACAGAGGCCGGCGTAAAAACATTCGAATTCTAGGCCTTCGTGAAGAGGTGGAGGGTACTAATGCTGTTGCCTTTCTTCAAACGTGGATTCCCGAATTTCTACACTTACAGGCGAAGAACGGCCGTATCAAGATTGAGAGGGCGCATCGCACGTTAGGTCCAAAACCGGGTGCTAAGGACAGACCACGGCCACTAATCGTTCGGTTTCATAACTACGGGGACAAGCAGAAGGTCCTCGACGCCAGCAGGAGGCTCTCGGGGATGGAGATTTGCGGTACGATGACAACAAGGTGTCATTTTATCAGGATTTCTCTGCTTCAGTGATACGGAGGCGTAAAGAATTCAACGCCGTTAAACAGCGACTTCGAGAAATGGGCGCTCGTTATGCGATGCTGTATCCAGCCAAGCTACGAGTGTCTATTGGAAATACTTCCAAAGTCTTCGAGACGGTGGCTGCAGCTTCACAGTACTTGGATAAGAATGCAGCGAGCTCTAATACCTGAACTTCGTGCTGCCGTATGAGGAGCAGGTGCTGAACTATTCGTTTTCACATATTGTATGCCTGTTCTTTTATAGTTATACACGTCAAGGCTTGAGTACTTTTTTGTTTTATTATTCTTGTTCCTTTAAATTGACTGAGGAGGGGATGTTTTATTTACTTAAATTTGCATCTTGATTGGGTGGCTTTCAAGAGACTTTTTTGGTTGACCTCTTCTGAGCCACTGTACTGGCAGTACAGTGAATGGTTAACTTGTTGGACTACGAGGTGAGGATTTGTCCCCTAAGAAATAAGGGGAACTGTCCCCCATTTTGTTTTTCTTTCCTTTTTCTATTTTTTTATTCTTCTATTCTATTTTTTTGTCTTTCTTTTTCTTTTTCCCCATGTTGCCAGTTTGGCTGGTTCTGATATGTGTTTTTGTTCAATTATATACCTTGAGACACACATGGCTACTTCCTGAATTCAATAACAGGGCAATGATTATAAAGGTGCTGGACAGGGGGAGAGCACTACCTGATTCACTCTTCATTTGGTGTATGTTATGGCGGTCAGTAACTTAAGATTTTGTACCTGGAATGTAAGGGGTTTACATGGGCAAATAAAGATCCGGAAAGTATTTACACATCTCTGTAAGGAGAATATAGATATTGCTATGCTACAAGAAACTCATCTGAGTGATAGCGAACATTTGAACCTAAAACATAAGTGGATTGGTCAGATTCATTTCTCATCTTTTACAAAAAGTAGCAGAGGTGTAGCTATTATAATTAATAAAAATATTCCTTTTAGAGTTACAGAGAATATCAAGGATAAATTTGGAAGATATATTATTATTAAGGGAATTCCGAATGGAGAAGAGATTTCACTTTTAAATTTATATTGTCCCCCGAATTACTCTTCAGAATTTCTTGTAAAAGCTTTTTTTGATTTTAAAGAGAATGCGTCTGGATTGGCTATTATCGGAGGGGACTTTAACTGTTTATTAGATTCTTTATTGGATAGATTCCCCCCCAGAAAGTCTCTTGTCAATAAACAATCTAAAGCTCTTTCTGCACTTTGTAAGGAATTAGGATATATAGATGTTTGGCGTACTTTTAATCCTTCTCAAAAGAAATTCACTTTTTTCTCTAGCCCTCATAATTGTCACTCTAGGATTGATTACTTTTTTGTTCCCAATGTTATGATGCAAACAATTTCTAACAGTTACATAGGAGATATCATTATTTCTGATCATGCTACAGTAGTACTAGATGTTTGTGTGAAGGGGTTCGTAAGATCAGCTAGACGTTGGAGATTTAATACTCTGTTGCTTAGAGACGATAAATTCCTCTCACATTTTAATTCAGAGTTTAGGATATTCCTTTCTATTAATTCAGCATCCACAGATAATCCCTCACTTCTTTGGGAGACGTGTAAAGCATACATCAGAGGCCTCTCTATTTCATATCTCACTGCTAAAAAAAAGAAACAATCAGAAAAACAAAAATACCTAGAGTCAGCCTTAAATAATGCCACTGATAGTTATCTGAGCGATTCCTCACCTACTTCTTTAGAAAAAATAAATATGATACGGACATCTTTAAATTCATTACTAACTCAACAGTCTCACTCAAATGTTCTATTCTCAAAGCAGAGATTGTACGAATGGGGTAATAAACCTAGTAAATACTTAGCCCACTTGACAAAATCCAAGCGGGATTCACAATTCATTACTTCTATAGTTGATCTTAACGGAGTGCAATCTTTTGATTCTGTTATTATAAACAATACTTTTAAAAAATTCTATTCTATGCTTAATTCTATGGTATCATTCTTTGATCGTTTGACTTTTCCTGTTGTCTCTGAGGATCAAAGGGAACTTCTCAATGCTCCTATCACAAGAGAAGAAGCTAGAACCGCACTCCATAGTTTGAAATCTGGTAAATCACCTGGGCCAGATGGCCTTCCATGCGAACTGTATAAAGAATTTGAGCATGTTTTGTTAGACCCTCTCTTAGCCATGCTTAATCATTCATTTCTGACTGATAGTCTGCCCTATTCACTTCGTGAAGCAAATATTTCTCTGATATTAAAAAAAGACAAGGATCCAGAAGATTGCAGTTCATATAGGCCCATTGCATTACTAAACTCTGACTTAAAAATGTTGTCTAAAATTTTAGCACTAAGGTTGGAGAAGGTTTTACCCCTTATTATTAATGAAGACCAGACAGGGTTTATTAAAGGTAGAAGTTCCGCTCACAATGTTAGGCGGTTACTAAATATTATTGAGCTTTCTCATGACTTAAGTTCTAATTCTCTTATTTTGTCTCTGGATGCAGAGAAAGCTTTTGATTCTGTTGAGTGGCCTTATTTATTTTACACCTTGGGAAAATTTGGTCTCGGAGAAAACTTTATAAAGTGGGTGCGAATACTCTATACAGATCCTCTTGCAGCTGTCATTACTAATGGTCACAGATCTGACAATTTTCCTTTATTCCGGGGCACCAGGCAGGGCTGCCCCCTCTCTCCATTGCTTTTTGCAATAGCAATAGAGCCATTTGCTCAGATGATAAGAGGGGAGGCTGCTGTGTCTGGGGTGTCACTGGGAGGTAGGCAGCACAAAATCTCTTTATATGCAGACGATGTGCTGCTCTTTCTTTCAGATCCTGAGGTATCTGTGCCAAAAATTGTAGATATTATTCAGGAGTTTGGACAATTTTCCGGGTACAGGATAAATTTTTCGAAATCGGTTGCGCTGTTTTTAGGTAATAAGGAGCCCACAAATCAATCTCCCTCCTTTCCCTTCAAATGCTCTGAGGATGGTTTTGTCTACTTAGGTATCCATGTAACCCCTACTTTCAAGCAATTATATAAAGCCAATTTTGCACCAGTGTTAGGAAAAATTCATGACGATTTGAACAGGTGGATGGCTCTCCCTCTGTCTTGGCTGGGGAGGGTGGCTCTGATAAAAATGAATGTCCTGCCCCGTTTACTGTATCCAATGCAAATGATTCCCATTTTATTGTCCAACAAAGCTATAAAAGAGTTAAATGGGTGGCTAAGTTCGTTTATCTGGAGCAAAAGGAAACCCAGATTGAAATTATCTAAACTTCAGCTTTCTAGGGCGAAGGGTGGTTTGGACCTCCCAAATATTAAATTATATCAGTTGGCTTGTCATCTTAGATTTATTAATGAATGGCTTGTTAAAGACCCTAAATCAGTGTGGCTTGATCTTGAATCCTCACAGTGCAGCTGCCCCCTACAAAACTTATTATTTGTTCATAATGCAAAGTTATGCAGAACTCTGTATAATAGTCCTTTAGTACGTAATACTCTTAAGGCATGGCGTATTATTCGAAGGCTGGAAGGCAGGAGCGCCATAACCTCTCCTCTTTTGCCAATTTTGAACAACCCAGAGTTCCTGCCAAGTATTACAGATTCAGGTTTTAATCTATGGCCTGTGCTTGGTATATGTAGGATGGGTGACTTGTTTGAGGAAGGATCTCTAATGTCTTTTGATAATTTAGTTTCGAGATATAATGTACCTAGACAGCACTTCTTTAGATTTTTGCAAATTAGAAACTATATATTCAAAAATTCTACACTTATCTCTAAACACTCCTTTTCAGTTATTGAGGAAATCCTTCGGAACCCCCCATCACACAAGTTAATCTCCCGTTTCTATAAAGCTCTATGCTCTTATGGTGCAGATAGCACTTCAAATCTAAGCTTGATCTGGGAAAGAGACCTGGGGGTGGATATTCCAGAAGAGGAGTGGGAGAAAGTCTGGCTCCAAGCTAATAGGCTCTCTGTTTGTAATAGGGCAAGAGCCATTCAGCTTAGAATTTTACATAGAATACATATCACGCCACAATTAAGACACAAATACAATGCAACTCTCTCGCCACTCTGTCCTAAGTGTAAGTCCAATATAGGAGATTATATTCATTGCATATGGAACTGTCATAGGATCCAGGCATATTGGTCCAGAGTTAGGGCTCAATTAAACAACATCTTTGGCTTGGATCTGGAGCTGGATCCTCTGTCACTTCTTTTGGGTTTTCCTTGTAAGCTCATTTCAAATAAATTTGGAAGACGTCTTTTTAGTCTGTTATCTTTTGCTGCCAGGAAGAATTTGCTGATGGCATGGATCAGTGATAAGCCTCCCTCCATCAAAGGCTGGCATTCAATTATTAGAGAGATGATACCTCTGGAACTATTGACTTGTATTATTCATTTGACAACAGATGCTTTTAATCGCATATGGACTCCATACCTTAACTCCATAAATGCCTCTACCCGTGATGTTTTGCAGTTTGGTATGTGTTGCTAAGGGGTGTATAGATAACTAATATATTCTCCCCAGTTACTGTAAACTTTGCTCTGTTTTTTACTGTATGTATATATATTTTTTCCTTTTGTTGTATTTCAGGCAGTGTGTGTGTATGTTATTGTTTTGCTAATTAAAAAAAAAAAAAAAAAAAAAGTTTGTTTGAGGTTTTTTATAACATGCATTAGAAGAATAAAAAGGCAAAACAAATGTTTTGGTTAATAAAAAAAGTTTAAAAATAAACACCTTTAGAGGAAATGTCAGGCATAGGGGGGCCTTTGAATAATTGACCTGAGAAGGAGGTGGGCCCCGGCATAGTTTCTGTACCTAAAAACTAATGTTAGACCTACTTAAAAAAAAACCCCGAAAAATCAGTTTATTTTATTGCATCTTTACTATTTATTTGTGCTGTTGCTTCTAGTTAGATAGATTATTCGTATTTCTTTACTTTTAATTTTTTTAAACCGTTGCACCCCTAATTTTCACCACGTAAAAATTTGTCTAATGGAAATTCTGATTGGCTGGTAACTTCAGAAAGTTACCAGCCACTTTGGCTGGTGATCAAAAAAGTTAATTTCGAACCCTGTTTGTATCTCTGTATAGAAGGTGATCTGTTGCAATTTCATAACTGAAATTATTTCAGTCTTTACTACAGTATATTCACTTGTTCAAAGGACGATACAATGTCTGCTTGCCTCGGAAATCCTGTTCATCATGCTCTGCAGAATGGACTCCCGAGGTGAAGGACCTGCTCATGTATCGGTACTGGCCAGCTAGCACCAGCTGCCAGACCCTATACAAGTTTGATGTCTTCACCTCTTTTGAACATATGAAGGTGACGGTACCAGCCATGTCCAGGCAGGCCTTCCTGAAAATGTTGGAGCAAAGATCTGTACAAGCTGGAAGGGTAAATCTGCCTGAATATCATTGAAACATATAACAAACAAAATTATATAACTATATACCTAATTTATAATTGTGGGCATTGCTTCAAAAAATAATATACAATATAATCCTTATATACAGACAGGTAGTATCTGTGCTGATATATTTCAGCAAAGCTTTTTTGAGTTTACCTTCTGTCAATACAAAGAAGAGAATGTGTCCGAGCCAACATGTCCATGTGGACCCCACATGGGATTTTTCTGGGCTGTGTGGGTATCTACTGGGCATGGGCTCAGAGTGGGCACTTTGATGGGCTGCATGTGGGCCCCTACTTGGTCAAAGATGTGGGTGCCATGATCGGGGCTGTGGGTCTTCCCTCAGCCTCTCGAGGTCGCTGTTCCCCTTGCACTGCACTCCCCTGATCGTTCACGTTTGTCTTGTCATTTGCACTGATTACACGCACACCTGTTCACAATCACTATCTGGACTATAAGAGATCCCACTACTCTCTCCGCATTTACTCTGTGTTCCTGAATTCCTGGCTCAAGATCATGTTCCCTGTTCAGTTTATTTAGTGTTTCAGTTTGTTACGTTTGTGCCGTGTTGGCCTTTTGTTTGTTTAGTTGTTGTTTTCATTAAAAATCCTTTTTACCCTGCATTTGGACCCAGACCCCTTATCTTACCGTGACAGTGGGCCCCAGTTAGGTTTCCCATTATTTATTATTTGAATCTTAATGTATGTCTAAATCTCTATCACATTTCTCTAGCTGACTATCCCACTGCCAGGACAAAGCTACGCAAAGCTGAAGTGATCTCAGATCTACAGACAGATCCAGAACCAGTGGGGGCCAAGCGAAAAAGAAAGTAAGGCAAATCATTGGATATTATAATCTGTCCTCATAAACTGTCCATTGTAGCTGCATACGTTTTGTCTACTTTTTTATTCATACTAAAGGGCTCCACACTGTGTCTATATGTATGCATTGTGGAACATTACCTGCCAGTGCAACTGAAGTTTGTTAGAGGTTGTACTGGTGCCGATAACAATTTGATAAGCAGATACTTTTCAGTAGGCACTACAAATACCAGGAGAATTTTTGAGCTATGAGCTATGGGTGTGAAATATTACTAAAATCTTATTTCATAAAAGGAGTCATTTTATTTTTTTATCTTTGTTATTATTAATAAGAACAAACAAAAAAGACTAATAAAAATAAAACAAACACAGTGTTTTTAGGTAAAGCAGGTCTGTTTAACCCTCTAAGCGCCAAAGTCGCAAAATTGCGACAAGACGTCATACTTAATAAAATAGACTGTAGTTTCTAATACGCTGTAATATGTCATTTGTATTCCCTACCACTAGATGGCAGACATGTAGTACTTTGATTCTACACTAATAAGACGCGATGTTCCTATTCAAAGTGTTGGAGAAAATAGCAGAGCAAGTGAGCTGACGTTTCATTGATACGAAAGCTGTTCAGTTCATAGCGTGCGAGTAAACTGTGAGATTTCTGAGAGAAAATAACCGAATGGCTGATAAAAGGTTGTACCGTGAGGATGTGTTGCAAATGTTATTTGCGGATTCTGACTCTGAAGGGGAATATTTGCCTTTTGGGAATGACGATCGCCGTCTAATATACGCGCATCTCGCGGTACATCTTTGCAGCGCTGTGGTGTCGTCGTGCAAGGCGCGAGTGTTCACGAAGCACAAACGAGCGATCATTTCGACATTTTGAATGAGAAATAGGGCTGGAAGTAGCGCTAGCAGCTCTTTGGATCCAGCGCCCCGAAGAGGTGGGTTTGGTCGCGGTATACGCAGCCGCGCTGGGCGTGGGAGAGCCGCAAGACGCGGTAGACCCAGCAGGGGTGATCTGGATTTAAATAGGACTGGAAATAGCGATGACAGTGGTGGCTGGGTTTATTTGAGAAATGAAGAAGTGTATCAGGATTGGATCAAATGCTTTGATGAGCCTGTTGGTTATCTAGGTGAGAAAGATTTGACCAGTGCTGCACCCTTAGACTTTCTGTCCCTCTTTCTGACTGATGACTTCTGGAACCTAATTACAAATGAAACCAACAGATATGCTCATCAGTTTCTAAACTCCCAACAGCTAAAACCCAATTCCAGGTTTCATGCATGGTATGATGTCTCTGTTTCAGAGATGAAGGCCTTCCTAGCTTTGCATTTGTGTATGGGGCTGGTAGAAAAGGCAGAAATTGAGGATTACTGGTGTAGTGGACCACGCATTCCAGGGCCCAGTTTATGGCGAGGGCCCCTCCCTGGCCACAATAGTGGACAAAGGTTTGCTACATTTGATTGGATCTTGGTGGACTAACATAAGCAAACTGTCCAACGCCATCAGATAAGGATGCCAGGACAACTGCCAGACACCTCTTAGAGGGCAAGAAGAGACCTTTGGGACAAAACCCAGGAAGAACAGAACTTCCTATTGGTCAAGACGCAGTTTCTGCCCTTCACCCACCTTGATACTGTTTCCTAAGGTTTGGCCTGTGGTGGCCATAAAAATTCCTTAGGATCTCCAGACGCAGCACGCAGTGGGGGAAACAAAGAGAGATCACAAAGATCCATCCAAATCCATTCATAACTATGTTTTCAAACCTTGAACTGATGCGAACCATAACACACACATCTTATACTTATTCAGAGAAATAAGTATTCTCACTGACAGCGATGTGTAGTGCAACATCTTACACAAACTCAGCTGTTAATGGACAAATGAATGCATGCATGACAGTTCAATCTTTTCCCATCATGTTTGGACTTAATGTGTTCATTACATGACCAAATGTTTTCTGATTGTGTTTTGGAAAATGAGAAATGCACCAGTAAAACATTATTGACACCTTTTTTTAACTTTGTGTTTGGACTATGCAAATGACTTCCACAAGAGGAAAGAAGGGTGGGCTACCCCATGTCCCCCCGCTCTGATGGAACCAGCCAATCACAGCATGGAAATGGAGAAGCAAGTTGCAATCTCCTCCTCATCGAAAAGTTATAAAGGTACCTCTCCAAAAGACACTCCTTGTTCTGAGTCTGCGGCCTGTGAAGGAAGAGACACTAACAGAGCAACAAAGTTCTGAGTCTGCGGCCTGTGAAGGAAGAGACACTAACAGAGCAACAAAGTTCTGAGTCTGAGTCCCGTAGGGGAAGGGACACTAACAGAGCAACAAAGTTCTGAGTCTGAGGCCCGGCAGGGTGAGACACTAACAGAGCACTAACAAAGTACTGAGTCTGACCTGCAAGGGTGAGACAATAACAGCTACACCTCCATTCTGAGTCTCCGGCACGTCTAGGGGACAGTAACAGATCAAACTTCTTTCTGAGTCTGCAGCCCGTTACTGGGAAGGCAGCTACAGATACCTTCATTCATTCTCCAGCTCCACAAGAGAGAGACACTAACAGACACAACCATTCTGAGCCTACTGTCCAGAGAGACAGAAACAGACGCTCCACGCTTCAAGTCTCCAGCTTTGAGGCAGCAGCAGATATGACCACGTTCTGTCTGTGAAGAAAGAGATATTTTCCACGTTCAGAGTCTTCGTCCAGCGAGGCAACAACAGATGCAGCACGTCCTAAGTCTCCATCCGAGAGAGACAAAGCGGATTGAACAAGTTCTGAGTCTCTAGCCCAGAGAGGCAGAAGACCAACAGACATTTGCAACAAGGTTGAGCTCCAGCAAGCAAACCTTCACTTCAGGTACCTTTGCTTGCGTGTTCCAAGCTAAGGGCCTTCAGCACCTACACCAGGGCCACATCTGCGTGTTCCAGATCTTAGGACCCTTTGGTGCTCCAGGAGGACAGCATCCTACAGCGCTTCATGCTCAAGGCTGTCGAAACGGATTCCTGCTCCTTTTCCCACTGACTGCTCCCAGCACAACCAGTGGAAGAATTCACCGCTACCGGACTGCTCAATCAACCACAGAGAACGTAAATATCACTTCCAATCCTCTTCCAGAGACCTTGGCATTGTTGTGTACTATCAGTATATGATTTTTCTAATTTACATTAGATATTGTATAGCTGATTGCAGTTGATAACAAATAATAGCTCATTTATTTGTTTGATGCAAAATAAGGTTCTTCACCTTATTTGTTTCAGAGTAGCAACAGTTTATCTTTCCATAAGATAACAAAGCTATGACATAGCAACACCCAACTGAATCACATTTTATGCATCTTATGCACTTTATTCCTTTTGCATTTATTGTATTCATTTAATAGTTGATTACTCTTGTCTATCATTCGTTAATAAATTTATTTTATTACACTTGTGTCTTCCTTGTGTTGATAATACAGTGAGAGGTTCTACAAGCTAGATACCCACCAATCTTTCTTATGTGATGTACTCATAACCGCACATTAAGTGACATGTGATCCAAGAATCATAACGTCATCGGTGATACGAGTACCCATCACTACACTATTTCGCCTTCCTAGTGGGCGAAAGCAGAACTCACTACATAATTGGCGTCCCTTGGTGGACCAAGTTAAAATGAGTTGAGTCTCATGTAAAATTCACTACAACCCTCATGCATCGCGATTTCAGAAACATGGCGGACAGTGCATTTTTCACTTTGCTGAAGTATTTCGCCATCATGGCTTAGTATTTTTGCTGCATGCACATTGAACAAAAGAGATACTTTGTGCGTGGTTAAAGCTTATTTCAAGCTTTCCATTTCTGTTCAAGTTGTTCTAATTCATTGTGCAGTTAGACCAAAGACTCAGTCATGACTCATTCGCCGAACTAAGAGTCAGTGCAGTATGGCCTAGTTTAAATAAAATCAAATGTATTTGAATGCAAATGAATTTTGTTTCGATTTGTTAAACTTTCTGTTGTTTGTTAAAGAAATTAAGACGCTTGTATGCCGGAGAACAACATGTTTATTAGCTCGCGTCAGGAGCTCATCTCACTTAAAACAACTTGTATCCTCTGAATAGAAAAACTTACAACCACAAGGGGGCATACCAGGACCGGAAAGACCATATATGTACATAGTATTCTTAAACACAGTCTGAATGTATTTTAACTATATTGCATTTATCTACACTTTCGCTTGCAATTAATGCAATTACATGTGTTTTTATGTCAATTTAAGTGATTTAGAACAACAAATGATAGTATTCTGTACACAGATGTAAAGTACAGTACAGTACATAAGTCTCCCAACATTTTTCCTAAGAAATCTTTTTTATACTTATTCAGAAACACAGACTCAGTGGAACAAGTTAGAAACCGTCAAAAAGAGAACTGGTGCGTAACACATTCTTCAACATATGGGCAGATTTCAACTCCTGATATTTCATCACCTTTAACATAAAGAATTATCCATAGAAAGATCTTCACAAGAAAATCCATTTTATCTACTGCACAACACTCTTGAAACAAACAAACAAACAAACAAACAAACAAACAAACCATAAGTTCGAGTTAATTTTATTTGTATAGCACATTTACAACAGCCACCAGGCTGACCAAAGTGCTTCACAGAAAACAAGATCGTAAAACATACACACGAAGAAAAAAAACCCCCAGACAAAAGTAGAAAAAAAAAAACAATTTAAAACTTACTGTATAACAGTAATCAATACACTTACTAGAAAATTATTTTTAGCAAGAACTTAAAAGAATACAGAGAAGGTGCTGTTCTAATCTCTAAAGGCAAGGCATTCCAGAGTCGTGGCCCTGCTACCGCAAATGCACGCACCCCTCTACGCTTGAGCCTAGCGTGTGGGCAGGGGCGCCCCTAAGGGGGGGAAGTTAGGACAATTTTAAGGGCCCACGCCCTTTAGGGGCCCCCAGAGATCTGCTTTGGTGTGGTAGGGGGGGCCCAACCTCATATTTTGTCATAGGGCCCAAAATTGCGAGTGGCGCCCTTGCATGTGGGACTACCAAATCTGAGTGATGTGCTCATGTTTATGGCATTTATGAAGAAGTCTCTCCATCACATAATTGCATTAATTGTAAGAAAAAGTTTGACAAATCTAAACAAAATTAATTTGCATTCAAATACATTTGATTTTATTTAGAGTAGGCTACACTGCACTGTAAAAATGATTGACATTTAGTTAGGTGAATTAGTCTAACTATAGTCTTTGGTTTAACTACACAATGAATTAGAACAACTTAAAAAAAAGTAATGTATCTATAAAGTATTTTTTATTTATTTTATTTTTTTTACTATATGGACTGGGGAGTTGAATTAATTGTGTTTTATGACTGCATTATAATAATTTCTTATGTCCGAATGTGATCACTTGTGTGGACCAAGAAATTTGGATGCTGAAAATACAATATTTTATTTTAAGTAAAAAATGTAAAATTTAATTTAATTTTACCGAACAAAATTCAAATATCCGATCTTGTAATAGTATATAATATGTATATAATCGATACAATAACCACAAGTAATTGTCAATATATCAGCTAGAAATAATGTTTTTGTTTAACATTTGAAATGCAATGTTCCACTGAGTAGGTGTTTCTGAATAAGTTAGAAACCGTCAAAAAGAGAACTGGTGTGTAACACGTTCTTCAACATATGGACAGATGTCAACACCTGATATTTCATTTTTTTTAATTATTATTTATTATTTTTACTCCTAAAAGGGCAATACATTTATAGACAGATTGTCAAAAATTAAAAAAAAAATTTAATTCATAAGATTTCAACAATTTTTCTTTTTGAACAGTTATGTCCCCTTCAGGTATTGTAAGTAAGTGAAATACATCAACTTTTATCTGAGGGTGAGCAGGTTCCCACTACAGGTGGCCATGTGGTTTTTAAATGCTGTCTGTGAGCAAAACCCAAAATATATGTACAAATTGACCAGATCTAAATGTTGACAATAAACACCGTTTCAACATGAAACCAAGAAATGAGACCTACACCCCCCCCACAGCCTTTCAAATGTTTGCATCCCCCAACATGCAAAAATATTTCAGAAAATCAGAAAACTACTGAAAAGAAATCAGTGTGTGGTCAAACCTTGTGTGGTTTCTGGGTATTTATTTCTACCAGGATCTGATCTTCGCAGTCTGAACTGAAGTTTGAAACACACGTTTCAGCACATGTGCATTTGATGTGAAACAAGTCATTTCTCTGTGTCTTTCTATCTAGTTGATACTATATTCCCTCTGTGTTGTCACACTTATGCCTGCTTATAAGTCATTCTAAAAATTATAAATATGACGATTATAGCGTCTCTCAATAACAAATTATTTATTCGCTGTCTTTCTATTTGTCTATTTGTGGCCTTCCAAAAGGCACTATTTTAGCTCCTTCTCTGTTCTCTGGACAGTTTTTCTGTCTTTAGATCTCTACAGGTGCGGAACCTTGGTGTTCTCATTGACAAGCATTTAAAATTTGATGAACACATCTCTGCTGTTATTGGATCTAGCTTCTATCAGCTTCGACTACTGTCTAAAATGAAACACTTTCTCACTCCCAAAAACTTTAGAAATGGCTGTTCAAGCATTTGTTACGTCTCGTCTAGATTACTGCAATTCTTTATATTGCGGCATATCTAAGTGTCAAATTGCTCGTCTACAGCTTGTCCAAAATGTGAAGGCGAGACTTCATCATTAATGCCATAAACATGAACATATAACTCAGATTCTGAAAGCATGAAGAATGCGTTACGCACCAGTTCTCTTTTTGACGGTTTCGAACTTATTCAGAAACACCTACTCAGTGGAACATGTTTAGAAAAGATGCAGGTATGTAAAGAGAAATTTCTTAGGAAAATGTCCGGAGACTTATGTACTGTACTTTACATCTGTGTTCAGAATACCTTCAATATCATTGTCGCTTAAACACATGTAATTGAATTAATTGTAAGAAAAATTTAACAAATCTGAACAAAATTAATTTGCATTCAAATACTTGAACAGAAATATAAAGCTTGCAATAACATTTAACCATGGTTTAATCCAAATAATGTAAATAGTAAATTGTGTAGCATAATGTAAGTTTAGGATTAACAAATATACACACAAAAAAAAAGTCCTTATATTTTAGCAATAACTATAATAAGACTATATTAGGCTGAGTGCGTATTGTGGATGGACAGCTGACTCTTGTTTTTTTATTCTTCAAATTCTGGTGGTTATTATATCGATTATATACATTAACTTTTACAAGATCGGATATTTGAATTTTGTTCGGTAACATTAAATTAAATTTTAAATCTTTTACTTAAAATAAAATATTGTATTTTCAGCAGCCAAATTTCTTGGTCCACACACATGATCACATTCGGATATAAGAAATTATTATAATGCAGTCATAAAACACAATTAATTCAACTCCCCAGTCCATATAGTAAAAAAAATAAAATAAATGTATAGATACTTTAAAGATACTTTGTGTGTGGTTAAATGTTATTTCAAGCTCTCCATTTCTGTTCAAGTTGTCCTAATTCATTGTGTAGTTAAACCAAAGACTAGACTTATTCACCTAACTAATTGTCAACAATTTTTACAGTGCAGTGTATCCTAATCTAAATAAAATAATTATGAATTATTATAAATATGACGATTATAACTTCTCTCAATAACAAATTATTTGTTTGCTGTCTTTCTATTTGTCTTCACATCACTCTGATTCTGAAAGCTCTTCAATGGCTTCAATGCAAACTTATGGTTTGTTTGTTTGTTTGTTTCAAGAGTGTTGTGCAGTAGATAAATGGATAATTCTTTATGTTAAAGGTGATGGAATATCAGGTGTTGAAATCTGCCCATATGTTGAAGAATGTGTTACGCACCAGTTCTCTTTTTGACGGTTTCTAACTTGTTCCACTGAGTCTGTGTTTCTGAATAAGTATAAAAAAGATTTCTTAGGAAAAATGTTGGGAGACTTATGTACTGTACTGTACTTTACATCTGTGTACAGAATACTATCATTTGTTGTTCTACATCACTTAAATTGACATAAAAACACATGTAATTGCATTAATTGCAAGCTAAAGTGTAGATAAATGATGTGCAATATAGTTAAAATACATTCAGACTGTGTTTAAGAATACTATGTACATATATGGTCTTTCCGGTCCTGGTATGCCCCCTTGTGGTTGTAAGTTTTTCTATTCAGAGGATACAAGTTGTTTTAAGTGAGATGAGCTCCTGACGCGAGCTAATAAACATGTTGTTCTCCGGCATACAAGCGTCTTAATTTCTTTAACAAACAACAGAAAGTTTAACAAATCGAAACAAAATTCATTTGCATTCAAATACATTTGATTTTATTTAAACTAGGCCATACTGCACTGACTCTTAGTTCGGCGAATGAGTCATGACTGAGTCTTTGGTCTAACTGCACAATGAATTAGAACAACTTGAACAGAAATGGAAAGCTTGAAATAAGCTTTAACCACGCACAAAGTATCTCTTTTGTTCAATGTGCATGCAGCAAAAATACTAAGCCATGATGGCGCAATACTTCAGCAAAGTGAAAAATGCACTGTCCGCCATGTTTCTGAAACTTTGCTGATCTAGAAAGGAGCAAATGAGTGTCACATTTGGATGAAAACAGATGAGAATTAATTTACTGCAGATAATGAATCAAATACACTGTTAGACATTTCAAAGGGTTTTTACAGTAACTTACTGGCAACACTGTTATAAGGTACTGTATAATCTACTACAGTTCACTACTGTTATTCATTTATTTGAATATGTTCATTCGATTTTATCATTTTTATATTGAATTAATTTTAATTTGATTTAATGTTTTGATTAAATTGTCTACAAGTAAAGTACATATGTAAAAAAGTTCTCAAAAATAATCATTCTTGTTTTGCTAATACCATTTATGTACAATTACCCTAAAAATAATTTGTCATTCAAAAATGGCACACAAGTTATACACAAATCATTGTCCTGAGTAAGTTGTACCATTGTGAATTGTGACTGGCTGCATAAGTGCTGCAATAACTTAGGAGGTGGATATACTGATTATATACTGATATACTTTTTTTTTTGCATTCTATTTACCCGAAAACTGTAAGGACTGTAAGGGAATTAGTGTCATCAGCGCGAGTCCCACTCGCTGTGAAGTGGAGTGACCAGCCGGCAGAAGATTCTTAAAGGTCTTAAAGGAGAAGTCCGGTGTGATATTGACCTAAAGTTTATTGAATCATGATATCGAGTGTGAACGTACCTTGCATATCTCATCTCGTCTTGAAATTTCGCAGGTCGCTGCCATCTTGAATTTAGTCACGATAAGTCGAGTGGCGAGCAGGTGTCAAGTGCTCGACACTCGACTTATCGTGACTAAATTCAAGATGGCGGCGACCTGCGAAATTTCTTACAGGTACTGTCTGTATAAATCTTCTTGCAAATAAACTACCGGTGCTTTTTCTGAGTTCTCAATGTCTCGTTTTAAATGTTCAATGGAGATGCATGATCCAGTAGGACCCAGCCTCTCTTTACAAGTATTGTAGCCATTGTTTTAACAAATGACATCAAGTCAGTTTTCAGAATCAGAATCAGAATCAGAATGAGCTTTATTGCCAGGTATGTTTGCACATACTAGGAATTTGTTTTTGTGACAGAGCTCCACAGTGCTACAGAATGACAGTGACAAGACGATACATATTATAAAAAGAACAATATAGAAGTATACAAGACAGACAATGTGCAAAAATAGCAAAGACATTTGAATGGAAGTAAGTATGTGCATTAAATAAATAACTGAAAAGTGAAATAAGAGTGTATAGTGTTGTATGTTCCACGATCAAGTGTTCATGAGATGGATTGCCTGAGGAAAGAAACTGTTTCGGTGTCTGGTCGTTCTAGTGCTCAGTGCTCTGTAGCGCCGACCGGATGGTAACAGTTCAAAAAGTGAGTGTGCTGGATGTGAGGGGTCCAGAGTAATTTTGGCAGCCCTTTTTCGTACTCTGGATAAGTACAGATCTTGAAGGGTAGGGAGGGTTGTACCAATGATTCGCTCAGCAGTCCGGACTATCCGACGTAGTCTTCTGAGATCAGAATTGGTAGCTGAGCTGAACCAGATGGTAATTGAAGTGCAGAGGACGGATTCAATGATGGCAGAGTAAAACTGTTTCAGCAGTTCCTGTGGCAGGTTGAGCTTCCTCAGCTGGCGGAGGAAGTACAGCCTCTGCTGGGCCTTTTTCACAATGGAGTCTATGTGAATGTCCCACTTCAGGTCCTGAGAGATGGTATTTCCAAGGAACCTGAATGACTCCACTGTGTTTACAGTGCTGTTCATGATGGTGAGTGGGGGGAGAGCAGGGGGGGTTTTCCTGAAGTCTATGATCATCTCCACAGTTTTGAGCGTGTTGAGCTCCAGGTTGTTATGACTGCACCAGACAGCCAGCTCTTTTACCTCCTGTCTGTAAGCAGACTCGTCACCGTCCTGAATGAGGCCGATGAGTGTGGTGTCGTCTGCAAACTTCAGGAGCTTGACAGAGGGGTCTTTGGAGGTACAGTCATTAGTGTACAGGGAGAAGAGCAGTGGGGAGAGGACACAACCCTGAGGGGCGCCAGTGCTGATAGTCCGGGTGCTGGATGAGAATTTTCCCAGCCTCACTAGCTGTTGCCTGTCTGTCAGGAAGCTGTTGATCCACTGACAGACTGATGTGGGCACAGAGAGCTGAGTTAGTTTGGGCAGGAGGAGGTTTGGGATGATAGTGTTGAAGGCTGAACTGAAGTCCACAAACAGGATCCTCGCGTAAGTCCCTGATTTGTCCAGATGCTGCAGTATGAAATGTAGACTCATGTTCACTGCATCATCTACAGACCTGTTTGCACGATAAGCAAACTGCAGGGGGTCCAGTAAGGGTCTGAAGATGTCCTTCAGATAAGCCAGAACCAGTTTTTCAAACGACTTCATGACGACAGATGTTAGCGCCACAGGTCTGTAGTCGTTAAGTCCTGTTATTTTGGGTTTCTTTGGAATGGGGATGATTTCCGAGCGTTTCAGAGAGGCGGGGACTTCACACAACTCCAAAGACCTATTGAAGATCTGTGAGAATATAGTTTTTATATAGTTTGAAACGACAAACTGTGGGACAGAATTTAAGATTGTTGTTTTTAGCACATATTCTGACATGCATGAAGACATTGATTGATTTTTTTTTTTTTATGGGAAAGAGGTTTTTTGTAACGTCAGTGATATAAAGTTGTATTTCAATTAAATTGATTGTAATAGGATTTTTTTGAACATGCATTAATTCATTTGTTTAAATAAGAAATGTTTGTTATTTGGTTAATGAAAAGTTAAATGCAATATTGAATAAATAATGTGTAATTATTCATATTGGCTAATTATTATAAATAATAATTTAGTAGATGAACTGTTGCCTACTAAAGTAAAGTTAATATTACTCAATCTTTATAGCTAATTAGTATTCAAAAAATATTACTTAGACTTTACCTACTTTTTTTAGTTAGTCGTAGCTGTTAAATGTAGGTATTTTTTACTCAAATATATAGGATAGAATCTACACAATCAAACTGAGTGAAAATTGGTATCTCAATTTTATTGAGTAGATTCTATAGGTTATTTTTTTACTCTGTGTGTGTGTGTGTGTGTGTGCACTGTAAAAAACAACCTATAGAATCTACTCAATAAAATGGGGTAAACTGATGTAACAATTTACACTCAAATTTTTTGGGTAAATTCTATCCTATATATCTGAGTAAAGAATACCTGAATTTAAGAATCTACTCAATAAAATGAGGTAAACTGAGGTAACAATTTGCACTCAGTTTGTTTGGGTAGATTCTATCCTATATATCTGAGTAAAGAATACCTGAATTTATCAGCTAAGAAAAACTAAAAAAAAGCGAGTAAAGTCTACACAGCAAAAAGCCCAGCATTAAATGAACTCTCCCAGGAGTTATTTTGAGTCCATACTCCAGAGTGTTAAAATGAACACTAAAGCAGTGTCAAAGCTAATCAGGTAATTAAGTGAT
Organism: Garra rufa; assembly: GCF_049309525.1. Classification (NCBI taxonomy): domain Eukaryota; kingdom Metazoa; phylum Chordata; class Actinopteri; order Cypriniformes; family Cyprinidae; genus Garra; species Garra rufa. The sequence continues at coordinate 3,457,663 of NW_027394279.1, read as the reverse complement.
TCATTGAGTGGTGATTGAAAATTATTCAAGACATCAAAATTTTTATGTCACCATTATGGTGGTCAGTGTTAGCATTAGTTGGGCTCTTGACCTGTAGCTTTTTAACGTTAATGTTTGTTTAGCTGTTTTGCTTAACCAGCCAGACAAGCTAAAAAGCAGAAGTCATGCAGTGGTGATAATTCTGGATTAAAATAAACTTTATTTGAGCCACTGAAATAGTTTTGAGTGTAGTCTTTGAGATCTTTATCCTTTATTTATTACAACTACCTTGTGGTTTCACACCAGAATTTTTTTTATAAAGCCTGTATTTTCTTTACATTTTGAATGATGTTTATACAAGCTGCTCTGATCAAAAAACTTTTGAAAGTTGTTCTTTTAGGCACACACAGACATCAGGAATCAGCATATGAATCTCAACAATGGTGACAAACAGCATATTCAGAAACAGATCAACTCGAAATCATCAGCTCATAATTTATTCATGCAATGCAATGCATGATGGGAGACATGGATGAGTTTTGATTGGCTACAACATACGTTTTTGATTATCACCATTGTTGTGATTCTCATGCTGATTGTTGATGTCTGTGTCTAAATTAAAAAAAAAAAAACTGCTTTTTTTTTTTTTTTTTTTTTCTTCAAAATAAGCTTTGAAAACATCTGTCTGGTTAATCCAATGAAATTAATAGATAAAATATAATTTAGCTATTCAGGTCACTACATCATGACTTTGTCAATATAATATTATTTGTCACCACATAATGTAATTTATTCTGGTTTGTCTGACCATTATAACTCAATTAGAACACCTAATATTAAGAAGTTAATGGTAAAAAGCTAAGCTAATGCTAACACTGACCACTATAACGGTGACTTACAAAATTTGATTTTCTCCATTTTGGTGATTCTGCTTTTTAACAACAGGTCTTTAATAATGGTCAATCATCACTCAACGAATCACTTAATTACCTCAATAACTCTAACACTACTTCAGTGTTCATTTTAACTCTCTGGAGTATGGACTCAAATAAACTCCCGGGAGAGTTCATTTAATGCTGGGCTTTTTGCTCTGTAGTCTTTACCTACTTTTTTTAGTTTGTCTTAGCTGATCAATTCAGGTATTCTTTACTCAGATATATAGGATAGAATCTACCCAAACAAACTGAGTGTAAATTGTTACATCAGTTTACCCCATTTTATTGAGTAGATTCTATAGGTTATTTTTTACAGTGTAAGTAAAATCATGGTTATCAACTATAGTTGTTTATACTATATGGTTACTACAAAAAAACCATGGCTAATTTTCGTAAGGGAATGAAAACAAACAAGTAATTTATTACTATAGTGAAAGGGTAATAATCATGTTTTGTTTTCATGATTTGCCTATAATCTCACATATAAAACATCATTTGCCTGTAATTTTGTATAGTAAACACATTTATTCTTTTTAAAGTTTGATTTGGATTTAAAAAATATGTTTAGTTGTAGACATAGTCATTTCTAATTAACATTTAATGTAATTTTGCTATGTGTGAATGTAGTAATCAAGTTTTGTTTTTGCAGATGGATTACTATTTGTATAAACACAGATGCAAGTGCTACAAATAATAATTTAAATGAAAATGCAATGTTATAGTTGTAGATATAGACACCCCTTACAAAAATTAACCATGGTTTAAGTAAAGTGTACTTACTATGTTCTTTGGGTTTTTTTTATTCAGATTGATTATCATATTTATAACCACAGCTTTTAACTAACAATGCATTTTTATTTTTATTTTTTTTTTGGGAAGGGTAGCACTTTATTTTACATTGTCATTAATACATGCCATATGTACACTGTTAAAAAGTGCTGTAAAAAAAGGCCAAATTTTGACAGTAACATGCTGTTTTCCATTAAAACATTGCATTCTGGGTATTATTGGTCAATTTCGAAAAGTAGCCTGCTGCTATGTATCGTGAATTAACAGCGATCAAAATCGACACTCAGAGACTGTGTTTAAAATCAAACTCTACACCCTCATTCCCTATTCCCTACAGGAGTTTACTAATATAGTCCACCTTACAGAGATAATGAAAACTAATGAGTGACTTCAGACACTGACGAACAGCAGCTGTTAATGAGCAGAATCACTGATTGACAGAGAAACAAGACAAACACAAGAACTATAGAACTGACTTCAGCCACAGCCTTAGATGAAATCAACTGAAAATTTAAACAACTCAACACACAGCTTTACCAACTTCACGCATTTCTAACCGGACAGATTTGATTTCTGTCAGATGTCTATAGAAGATCTTATTGAGAATGAACAGATGTTTAGATGACGATGTTTTGTTTTGTTTGACGATACCATTGTGGAGATCAGTGTTTGCTTTAATTGAATTGGGCTCCGGACTCTTAACCTTAAACATAGATTTGAATATATATATATATATATATGCACGCACGCACGCACGCACGCACGCACGCACGCACGCACACTGGGTTTTTAATGATGCATTAGTTACAGTAATTCTGGTCAGTTGATGTTGGCTATTTTTAGTTGAGCATGAACATTATCTATAGTTGTTGTTGTTTTGTGTTACAGCACACAGCAAAATCCCCCGTGTTAATTTAACACTCTGAGTGTAGACACATATATAGACACTGAAGCAGTGTTGAAGTTAACGAGATAAATAGGTGATTAACAAAGTGATGATTGATCATTATTGAAGACACCTGATGTTAACAAGCAGAATCACCAAAGGAGAAAACCAAAAGTTTTAAGCAACCATTATAGTGGTCAATGTTTGCATTAGTTAGGTTCTTGACCCTTAGATCTACAATATTAGGTCTTGTTTGGCTGCTGTATTTGAGTTAAAACAGCCAGACATAAGCTCATGTCATGTTTTGTTATGTTTTAACATACTCATTATTTGGCACCTAGTGTCTAATCTCTTAGTTTTTTTTTATTTTTTATTGCAGTATCCTTGACAATCCACAGATGATCCAGCATTTCCTATAATTCTTGGAAATTTTTTTTTACAATCTGTTTAAAAAAAAAGGCACACATCAAGACATCAAGAACCAGCCCATGAATCTCAACAATGGTGACAAACGGCATATTCGGATAAACAGATCAACTCTGAACTCTCATAATTTATTCATGCCACAATGCATGATGGGAGTTATGGATGAGTTCTGATTGGTTACAACCCGCTTTTTGATGGTCACCGTTGTTGTGATTCTTACGCTGATTCTTCATGTCTGTGTGTCTAAATTAAGATAAATTTTTTTTTTTTTTTCATAATCTGTGTGATTATGCCAAAGCTGATTGCTATTTTGTTCACTGGTTCTTGTAGTCTGTACTCAGTAATTGCAGTCAAACAAGACCTAATATTGAAGCTTTAAGGGTCAAGAGCCCAACTAATGCAAACACTGACCACTAAAATGGTTGCTTAAAATGTTTGTTTTCTCCTTTGGTGATTCTGCTTATTAGCATCAGGTGTGTTCAATAATGATCAATCATCACTTTGTTAAATAAACTAATTATCTCGTTAACTTTAACACTGCTTCAGTGTCTATATGTGTCCACACGCAGAGTGTTAAATTAACACTGGGGAAATTGTTATGCAGGAGAGGTTTTGGTAATGTGGCAATCAGAAAAAAAAAATCAATAGATAATATTTAAAACTATTGTAACATTTACACTTAAATGGAGACAATGCATGCTGGGTATCAGCACAAAACCTCACCATTGTTGAGATTCATGCATGATTCTTGATGTATCTAAACTATACCAAAGTTGTTGTTTTTTTTTTTTAAATGAGTGGTGTTTTCATAACTGGATGCTCAGTTTTTTTTTTTTTTTTAATCTATCATCAATAGTCATTGAAAGAAAAGACACTGGATAAAACCTGTGTCATTACCAAACCATAAACAACTCTAGATTTTTTCTTGTCTTTCATTTTTGTTTTTTTGCCATAACAAGCATGTTGCAAACACCCATAATTACAACAACTAGAAAAATTGCTTTAAAAAGTCAAGGTTCAAGAGCCCAACTAAAGTAAACCAGGGCTCTCAAGTGTCACGCATTGAGCGTGACAGTCACTCATTTCGGTCTATTGTCACGCACTCCCGCCACACATTGTATTTCTTTCTCTTTTTTTATACTTTATTTATAGGTATTTCTAATAACAGAAAAAAAAAATGAATTTAACAAATTGAAACATTAACATATCAGAATATCCCATTTCCTCCTTTGTACAGTTTTACCAGCAGAAAAAAAAAGCTAACAGTTCAAACATACACTATCTTCAAAACAACAAATAAATGTGTAGCAGCAAATAAAATAAAAATAAAAAAATAAATAAAAAAAATTAACAAATCATAAATGAAGGAAATTAACAACCTTATACCTGCCTCAGGCTATCCAGTTTACCATAGTTGTGACTGATGTGAAAGGCTATGAAACAAGGCAACAGACCATCAAAAATAAATAAATAAGATAGATAGAAATACTTTAATATAGAAAGGAAAAAACAATAATACAAGATAGCAATAATAAATAAACAAGCAAATAAATAAATGTGGATGAATGGCATGAGTCTGTGGGTCCATAATTGTTCAGGTAACTTCTCCCTCGACAAATTGTAGGTTATCAAAATACGTTAAGAAGGGTGACCATGTTTCAAAAAATTTGCGTTTTGAGCCTCTTATAGTAAATTTGTTTTTTTCAAGCTGAATAAAATACATCAATTCTTTAACCCATCTATTATGTGTTGGGGGCTCAGCTTTTTTCCAATGGAAAAGAATTAAACGTCTTGCTAACAGTGTGGAAAAGGCGATTACCTTATACATTCCTTCCGTAAGTAAAGTATTTTCAGGACTAGTACCGAAAACAGCTAAGAGGGGGTCAGGGTCAATAGAAACACCATATATATCACTAAACTTTAAAAATATCTTTCCAAAATCCATCCAGTTTCGAGCACGACCAAAACATATGAGCTGTTGTGGCCGGCGAGTGTAAGCATCTGATGCATGCAGAACTAACAGTAGGATAGATCCTAGCCAATTTTGAATTAGTAAAATGTAGTCTGTGAAGTATTTTAAATTGAATGAGGGCATGTCTGGCACAGGGTGATGATAAGTGCACTTTGTCCAACATACCTAACCATTCTATATCAGTAAAGTCTCTACCCAGGTCAAGTTGCCATGAGTTTTTAACATGGTCTAAGCTTTGTGGATTTATGGTGCTTATAAGAGAATAAATATGGGAGATTAGTCCTTTGCCCTCTGGTTTTAAATCTAGCATTGTCTCAATGACTGAAGGATCCGGTATTTCCGGAAAAGACTTGAATATTGACTTAAAACTTCTTATCTGCAGGTACCTAAAAAAAATGAGAATTGGGCAGAGAAAAACTATGCACAAGCTCCTCAAATGAACAGAAAATGTTTTTTAAAAATAAATATTTTAAGGACCTAATTCCCTGATCTTCCCATGCCAGAAATGTGGTATCTATAAAGGATGGGGGGAATAAGCAGTTGGAGACAATGGGACCAGCAATTGAAGCAGCCTGGAAACCGAAATGCCTCCTGAACTGTGTCCAACTTTTTAACGTATGCCCGACTACTGGATTTGGTGATGTAATGAAACTCTTTCCTGATATTGGAAGTGGTGCACAGACCAAGGACTTGAGAGAAAATTTAGTGCAGGCTTCCTCTCCTTGCACCCACACAGGAATTAGCTGTGATTCCCAAGCTGATACCCAGTACACAACTTTTTGAATATTGCTTGCCCAATAATAAAACAAAAAGTTAGGCAATGCCATCCCTCCTTGACACTTAGGTTTCTGCAGAAAAGATTTACCAATTCGAGGGGATTTACCCCCCCCCCCCCCCCATAAAAAGGAGCTTATTAACTTACCCAGGTTGGAAAAAAAACATTTTCTTATGTATATAGGAATATTTGAAAACAAGTATAAGAAACGTGGCAGAACCATAATTTTAATCAAATTAATACGACCTGCCAAAGAGGGTAAGGCAGACCATTTTTTTAAATCCTGCTTACAACGTTTTAGGAGTGGGGAAAAATTGGCCTTAAATAAATTATTAAATGAAAGTGTAACTGAGATACCCAGGTATTTCAATCCATCTTGAACCACTCTAAATGGGACAATATGAGAAGCAGAATCAGGAGACATTACAATCTGAAAGTACTCTTTTGCATATTAATTTTATAGCCTGAGATTTTCCCAAAATCCTCTAGTGTTGATAATATGTGTGGTAGTGATATAGCGGGGTTGGAAACATATAAAAGAACATCATCTGCGTATAAAGAGATTTTATGCTCCATAGTATTTCGGGTGATGCCTCTAAAAACAGGAAACTGGCGAAGCAAAATGGCCAAAGGCTCAATGGCAACTGCGAACAACAAGGGTGAGAGCGGGCAACCTTGCCTTGTTCCTCTTTGTAAGGAGAAATATTTTGAAAAAACATTGTTTGTGCACACAGAAGCTACTGGGGGAAAGTATAAAAGCTTGATCCAGGAAATCATATCTTCAGGAAAGCCACATTTTTTGAGGGTGAAGAAAAGATACTCCCACTCTACCCGATCGAACGCCTTTTCGGCATCAAGAGAAACGATGGCTTCTGTGGTGTCCGATTGTGGGTGTGTGTATAATACATTAAACAAACGTTGCAAGTTGTTAAAGGGGTTGCGTCCCCGAATAAATCCAGTTTGTTCACTATGAATTATTGTGGGTAGAATAGGTTCTAGACGTAACGAGAGGGCCTTAGCTAATATCTTAAAATCAACATTTAGTAATGAAATTGGTCTGTATGATTCACAAAGTGTGGAGTCCTTATTTTCTTTCAACAAAAGCGAGATTGATGCCTGTGTAAGAGTCAGAGGAAGGGAGCCTCTCTCAAAAGCCTCATTATACACTGCAACAAGAAGTGGACACAATAGATCTGAGAACTTTTTATAGAACTCTATAGGAAAACCATCAGGCCCAGGCGCTTTACCACTCTGCATAGCCACAACAGCTTCCCCAATCTCCTGTTGCCTAATAGAGTTCCCAAGTTCAGAATCAATACTGACCGTAGGCAGATTTAGCTTCTCAAAAAAGGATTCAAAGAGATGCAAATCAGTAGTACATTCCGAGGAATACAAAGCTGAATAATACTGAACAAACCTGTTATTCATATCTTGGGCAGTATGCAACATTGAACCAGAAGAAGACTGAATCTGAGTAATCAATTTGGAGACATCAGACTGACGAGCTTGATAGGCCAATAATTTACTAGCCTTGTCACCAAATTCATAAAACATATGGCGGGTCTTCAGCAGCCTTTTCTCTTCTTGTGAAGTTGTCAATAGGTTAAATTCAGTCTGGAGCCTCAGTCTTTCTTTATATAAGCTAGGATTCGGATTTGTTGCATATTCCTCATCCAACTTGCTTATTCTATCTGAAATTACTTTGAGCTTTGAGATCTCCTGCTTTCTGGCATAGGAAGAGAAGGAAATAATTTTCCCTCGTAGAAAGGCTTTAAGAGCCTCCCATAATGTAGCTCTCGAAATATCAGGTGCATCGTTTGTCTCCAAAAAAAAGTCTATCTCTTTAGACAGAAAATTAACAAATGTATCATCTGATAGTAACAGGGAGTTTAACCTCCAGGGCCTACAAAATGAGTGGTAATTGGGGAGGCTGAGCTTAAATGAAGAAGGGGCGTGGTCTGATATCACAATACTGTGATATTCAGTTGCTGAAATAAAAGATAACAGACTTTTATCTATCAAAAAAAATCTATACGACTATAGGAATGATGTACTGGGGAGAAAAAAGAAAAGATTTTAGAGGAAGGAAAAAAGAATCTCCATGGGTCAAGTAGTCCATACTGCTCACAAAATTCCTTTATAACTATAGCAGATTTAGAAGGCTGTATGATTCTGGGTGAGGACCTGTCTAGGGAAGTATCCAAAACACAGTTAAAGTCACCCCCAATTATCAAAGCATGATTGTCAGCTGATGGAATAGCCCCAAAAACGTGGTTAAAAAAATTGTAATCATCAAAGTTTGGGGCATAGATATTGACCAGAATTACTTGTTTTCCAAATAAGCAACCTACCACAATAACATATCGGCCATTAGGATCTCTAATAACACTGTCAGTAACAAAGGGAATGTCTTTTCTAATAAGTATAGCAGCACCTCTATTCTTTACGTTAAAACAAGAATGAAATACCTGACCCCCCCAACACCGTCTAAGTTTCACTACGTCTGCATTCAAAATGTGCGTTTCTTGTAAAAAGACGACCTCTGTCTTTAGAAGGCGCAAATGTGCCATAATCTTGTTTCTCTTAATTAAATTATTAATGCCTTTCACATTCCAAGTCACAAACTTTATATCAGTTGTCTGGGCCTTAGATATTTTGTCAAAAGGTAACAAATAATAAATAGACTAGCACGAAGCATATGGTACGTTACATCAACAATATAAATCTTTAACATAAAAGTGTTTGCTAAGGTGAACAAGTGATAATTGAAAGCTGATTGATAAAACATTCTGCACAAAGATCCAGCCCTCCCCCATTCCAAAACCCATACAGTAACCATCAAAAACAAAACATCCACTGGTTTACAGCGTGTCATCACTTACCAGTTATCATTCCTGCTCTGCTGAACGGAAACTGGCAGAACAGTGTTGGCAAACAATTAACAATAACGCCTATTGCAGACGGCGCACTTAGTATGCAACCATTATGAGAGGCACTTTATCCTCTGGACACATAATCAGGCATATAGAACAATATAAACATATAGTCCTTTCCTGAACAGTGTCTTCAAATGTATCGTTCAAAGATCTGACTGTCCATAACCGCAAATGAGATTTTCAAACGAAGACGGTGTGTCCATGAATTAGTTCAGCAGCCCATAGTTAGCACTACTTGTCCACAGCGGGTGACAAAACACCCTTAATAAACTCGGCAGCTTGTTCAGGGGAATCAAAGAAATGCCTCATACCATTGTGGTTTATTCGCAGACGTGCAGGAAAAAGAAGGCCAAACTCGATACCAGCCTCCCTAAGCTGCGCTTTAATCGGGTTGAAAGCGGCTCTCCGTTTGGCGACCTCCACACTTACATCCGGATAGAAATGAATCCGAGAGCCTTTGTACAGAAGCTCTCCCTTTTCCCTCGCGAGTCGAAGAATTAATTCCCTCGTCTGATAGTGATGTAGTCGGACGATAAAGGGTCTCGGGGCCTGGTTGGGTCTCGGCGGCGGGGCCAGGGAGCGATGTGCTCTGTCTACCACCGGGGGTTTGGCGAAACTCTCCTTTCCAAAGACTTCAAGTAGGAGTTCCTCGATAAATGTAGTCGGATGTGTGCCCTCAGATTTCTCGGGAATGCCAATTATTCTGACATTATTTCTCCTCGAGCGGTTTTCTAAGTCGTCGAGTTTAGCCCTCATCCGTTCGTTATCTTTCGATAAGGCAGCGCACAAGGTTTCCAGAGAGGTAACGTGTCCATCCACATCGGTGAGTGATTCTTCGACATCCTTAAGCTTTTCCTCCTGAACCTGCAGCGATGTTTTCACAGCCGAAATGGAAGATTTCAACTCGGAGAGAATCTCTGTTCTGAGCGCCGCAACCTCCGATCTTATACCTCCGAGAAGTTCGCGGATATCATCCCCCTGAGCCGAAGCTGTCATGTCCGCGTTTTCTTCGGCAATGTCTGCGGCCTTCCTAGTATTAAATCTCGGCATGTTAGGTTAACAATGGACTTAATTCAAATCTAATTAACCTCGTTCTATAGTGCTAGATGCGCCGGGCGTGTAAGGAACTGGAAAAATGAATATGACCAAAAGTAATTTGAAGAGCAGAAACTTTGCGACTTCTCACTCCGCCATCTTACCGGAAGTCTCTCAGGGCTATTTATTTTTAACGCCTGACAATTATGCCAATAAAGTTTTTGATTGTATTTATCCCCGTGTGTGACGATAAATGAGCATGTTTTCATTTACAAATGAAACTATGTGAATGATTCATTCCTCAGTAAAACAGTTTAGTATTTATATAGTCTAGTCTATTAATTAGACGAAAACAAAATAAAATATGTTCAATTCAACCTTTAAACTACATTCCAGTAAAAATCAGTCATATAGCATATCTCAAGCATTTACAGAATCATTTACATGAACGTTAAGTAAAGAGAGCCAAATTTAGGGGGGAAAACGAATATAAACGAAAATAAAAATATATACAATAATAATTGTATATAAAGGCTAATAATAATAATATTAGTAATAGTAATAATAATGATAATAATAATCAGACTTTGTAGTTGGTTTTGCTACTTTTCGAATATTATCTATCAGAGCATTCCACACCATTTCAATGGGATTCATGTCGTGGGATTCGGCGGGAGTCTTAACCCAGTTTATTACACGGCTCTTTGGAATGCTTGATTCTGATTGGTCAGTTGAGACATTTGCAGGTTCGTTCTTTTCAAATAATCACCGCTCCAAAGTAATAACGCATAGCCGGTACTACTTGTATGTTTAAAATCCCTCCGTGCCAACAAAGATTACCGTTTGGCGCCATCTTGTGACAAACACTGGACAACCACAATTAACAATGGAAAATTTGGACATTAATCTATTTAAATTGTTACTAACGTACATAGTTTGAATGTTAGTCACGTGGTACTATATCGTTTCGCGGAAGGATAAAAATGTTAATTTAAAACAAATATGCCAATAAAAGGTTTCAAATTCATATTCATGTCCAGTTTTTTTCCTTATGTGTCAAGTAGCCGTGTAATAAGCGGGACAACTCCGCTTCGCGTCGGGTCCTGATCACACTGTCGGGGCTTATTTCTGCGATAACTACCGGCTGCCTGTACATTATCCCTTACTTATACCCTGTTCAATGAGTTTGCCTGCAGCAGTGTGCTTCGGGTCATTGTCCTGGAAAAAACGGTGATGTGCTCCGATGTTTTCCCTAATGTATGGGGCAGCAATTTCTGTTACAATAGCATTTTCAAAGAAAGACCGGTCCATTATGCCTTCGAAGATTGCAATCGGTCCCGGACCCAGTCTGGATATTGCTCCCCAAACATGAACTTTTAGCGGGAGCTTTGGCTTTGGTTTAGACACGTGTCTCCCACTCCTACGAAATGACATGGCGGGCAAAGAGTCTCAATAATATGTTGATTACAAGGCAACAGACAGCATTCACCCCCACCCCCATTCGGCTATTCATAAACATTTTGCTCTTTATACTGCCGCTGATGGCCTCAATAACTGCTACTTTTAAGATAACTGAAAAAACAAACAAACACTTCCCTCCGGTTTCACAGACCATACTTAAACCTAGTTCCAGGTTAAAATGATCGGAGCTGTTTAAACTGGAGAGGAATAAAAAAACTTGTACTGACTGATCTTTAAACTTTTGTGTCGAAATTGACATGGCTCATAGCTAGTGTTTATATATTTCTTTCTATAGTGCAACCAGTGTTATATACTGTGCTGATAGTTCTGATAATTTTTTTTTTTTATCGGACAATGCAACTTACTACCTTATTAACTCTAAATTCAAAGTAGCCTAAAATAGCTGGATCTGCCAGCCCAGTGGAAGATGCGTCTGTCCCTCACTTTCAACTTTCTCAACTCCCGTTTACTCCACCGGCATCTAACAGCATTTTCACACCAGTGATACTAAATATTCTTGCAAACTGTCTAAATTGTCTAACTGTCGGGAACTGACAAAAATTGATGTGGAAGGCTTAGCACCTGACACCCCCCATGATTCATGTCACCTTGGCCTCGGTGTAGCTTTTATATGTAAATGATTACTGGATTGGAGCTATACAAATGCAAACCAGGGGAAGGGGGGTGGCTTGAGACTCACTGGCTGCGTCCGAAATCGCCTACTCAATGAGTAGGTAATTAATTTCAATAAGTACTTACTTAACGAGCGCTAAAAGAGTACCTACTCAACAGCCAAATCTCGTTGAGTATGGATGCGTTCCGCCATGTTGACGTTATCATGTGACCTATGACGTTATAACAAGCGCAACATGAAATGAGCGACGGATTTAATTAATCTATCTGTAAACATTTTGATGTTGATGAAATTTGCTTATTTTGGATGGATTGAAGTTTTTATATTTTTAACAATACTAAAATGACTAGACCCCCCAAATTTGTTGTCTTGAATATGTTAATGGGCAAAATTGTGAAAAACTAGCTTAGATCTCATTTGTTTTCCTCTTTCTTGCTGAATTTCTCTCTCCTTTCATCCATGAAACGTATATAATATATATAATAAAAACAAAAACAACAGATGCAATTTTTAATTAATTGCAATTTTATGAATATTCAAATATATTTAATCATTTTTTCTGTGTATAATCTTGTACTATGTACGCAAACCTTATTATAGTTATGTTTTCTGTCATGATTGTTCTTTGTTAAAGATACTTAAGTCTTTCCCTGAGTTTGTATGCAATTATAAAGTCTGCAGTAATAATAATACAAAAATTTGAGCGACAGCGACACCTCATGGCATCAGTAACACGACAACCCTACCCAGTACGCTCTCCTCCATGTTTGCAACATCTGCACACAGGAGACGTCGATCAGTTGCTCAAAGATCTTACCTTTGGAGAAGACTGTTGATTTTACACTCGGAAAAGGTAAGTATTACTACTTGGAAATTAAAATAACTTTAGAATGCATTGCTAGCCCACTCCAACAATAACAATGATAAATGCTGACTAATAAATAATGATATTTTTAGTTAAACAAGCATAATGTTTATTTTTTTTTTTTTCAATGAAGTAATGAATAAATGCATACGCCTATGAAAATGTTATTTTATTTACTGACAACATCAGGAAACATGAATAAATTAGTAAAATAATAAAAGTAACCATGAACATAAATACACATGGAACAAAGCTTTATTTAAACATATTGGTCTTTTAGTCTTTTTCTACTGAGGATGAAGAGACCACTGCAACATCTGGTCCAGATGAAACAAAGGGCAGGTGGAGTGATGGAGGGTCTCATTTCCAGGATGCTGCTGTGGATTTCTCCTTTGTCACTGCACACACCAGTCTGCAGACATTTCAGATCATACAAAGATGCACAAATATAATACAAAAGCTGTCATTTTAACAGCACAATGTCATTAGATCTCTGTATTGGAAGTTACAAAATGTTCAATCTTTATATTAAGTTTCGGATTTTACTTTTTCCCACAAATGTTGCAGTCACCTTTCCTTTCAGGTCCTGCTCCACCTCAAAAGATCTGCAACAAAGGCACATAAATCAAGAATCAGAAAAGTTCTGTTATTGCTCTGTTTGAAATGAGTTTGAAGTTCAGTTAGGCCTACTATATGTACATGTGTTTATTTACATTACTTACATTAATGTAAAGCAGTGACAGTGAATTCTCACATACCGTCCATCACTCACTCAGATGTTTCGTGTTGTGATGTGCTCTAGAACATTTTCCTGTCATTTGTTAAATAGACATTAAACGTCTTTAAAATGTATGTTTTATGTAAATCCGCTTTAAAAGACGTGCATGTGCTACCTGAAGCTTAATGTTGGCTATTCGTCATAAAACAAGTTTTAACAGCGAAATCACAAATAAACTACAACATACTGTATAACATCTTGGCACCTTATGCAAATCAACAGTTTACGATACAGTAGCTCAACAAATATGATTTTTAAGACAGGGGACCGTGTTTTAGTTTGCAGTGTTGGGCATGTACCTTTAAAAAAGTAATTAGTTATAGTTACTAGTTACTTCTCACAAATAGTAACTGAGTTAGTAACTGAGTTACATCATTATAAAAGTAACTAATTACCAGGCAAAGTAACTATTGCGTTACGTAAAAAAAAAAAATCTAATTTAATATAACTATAAAATAAATATAAAACATTGTACACTAATCTACACTTTAATGTTGTTGTGGGACAACGTGAGAGACAACTATCAAATTCAACATATTATTATAAATATTATCATTACTATAGTGGAACAATAAAGCACAAATAAAGCATAGATGGTTTAGACCTTCAAATATTTATTGCACAGACCACAACTCGTCAACAAATAAGTCTAAGTATAAATTATGCTTCTGAAGAAATGTACCAAAAATAAACAAAAAATAATAATAATTATTATTTAATTAATTATGTGGCGGCATGTGACGATGTGAGCACCTTCAGTAGATTAGAATTACTTGTCACCGACGCAGAAAGACTTTTTCCTCGGCATAAGTTGCACGTTACATAAACATTTTTGCCTTTCACCTCAGCGAGGGAAAAGTATTGCTTATACTTCCAGTTTGCAAAAGCTACCTTTGAACTTTTTGGACTTGCCATCGTTGTGATGTTGCCGTGGATGTTGGTGTGTGCGACTGACCGTGCGCGTGCTTGTGTGTGAACACCCGCACTACTCTGCCTCTGATTGGCAAACAATGGAAATTTACTCAATCTAAGCCAATCATCGCGTTCTCAGTTACACCACGTTTACAGACACACCAATCATCATCACTGGTTATCTGTCCCGCCCCAAACCCCGAGCACACACAAACACACAACCCAAAGAAAGAGGTCCTATGGCTGAGAGAGACGCTCCTCGCATGAAAACCGCTTCAGTGTTCTCAGTTATAGTAACGCGCATTTTATTGTCAGTAACGGTAACGGCGTTGTAACGGGGGAAACAGTATTCGTTTGATTACTCGTTACTGAAAAAAGTATCGCCGTTAGTAACGCCGTTTATTTATAGTGCCGTTATTCCCCATCACTGTTAGTTTGTAATACTCACATTTGTAAACACCCTCGTTGCGGTTCTCAATCACGTTCGATGATGACTTTTTGGCCTCCTGTGGACTCCTTGGATTGAAAAGTATCCATTGAAAAACACTTCAGAATCTGGGCTGAAGCAGTAGGACATCCGGGGATTTCTCGCCTACTCTTTTATGAATACTGAGGTTTCGAATGTACTTCTTTCTTCACGTACTCTTTTCCTACTATATAGTAGATAAGTAGGCATATTCGGACGCACTTTAAGTAGACGTACACCCGAATCTCGTACACACTTATTCGCTCGCCTACTGCTTTCCCCTACTAAATAGTAGAGAAGTAGGCGATTTCGGACGCAGCCATAGTATTAAAGAAATGACTAGGGAATGATCAAAAGGTAGACTACAAGCTCACATAGATTAAAGAGCGCGCGCGCACACACACAGTAGTAGAATTAACAACGAACTGGCAAAGACAAGAGGGAAGGGGCACGCTTATAAAGGGGACAGGATACATGAGGACCAGATGAGAGCACTCAGATAAACTAGGTGAGAACGAGCAGGACAGGTGATGACACAACCAGGACTAAACAAGGGGGCGTGGCAACAGTTAACAAGGAGGCAGGATGAGGGGAGCCCATGGCAAACACAAAGACAAAGCCATGTGCTTAAACACAACACAGACAGTGAAACGCTAAACGAAGGCTACGTTTACATTAATCCGGATACATTTGAAGACGGAGTTTTCATTTTAAAACGCTCTCCGTCCACACTAGTGTTTCCAAGCGTTTTCCAAAAGTTTCTCATCCACACTGAAACGTAGGAAAACATCAAATTCGCCTTACTGCGCATGCGTAAAGCCTCCAAAAGTATACAGACGTTATAAGTTTTCACGCAATTCTTCTGGCGGGATAATTTACGGAAATATCTCATCATCCACTTACCCATCTATGTCGCGCTCATTCATATTTCATCTGAAAAGCAGTTGTCGTCATGTTTTGCAGGACAGCAACCGTGAGTAAATTTTCCGTCATCATTTTAGGACTGTAATTTGAAGAGTGTACAAGGTAAATCTCTTTAGCAGCAGTGTGTGAATAGCACAGGCACAATTACTGGTGTAAACAAAAATATCTTTTGGTACAATATGTGTCACATGACTATAAATATGCGTCATCGTTTTCAAAAGCCTCCGTTTTCACAGTCCACACTACAACGTGAAAACGGCGTTTTCTAATTTATCCACTTTGGCCGGAGTTTTTAGAAATAATCGTTTTATGTGATAAAAACGGGGTTTTCGTGTAAATGAGAGGCCAAACCGCAGGGAAATATCTGCGTTTTCCCTTAGTGTAAACGGGGCCAAAGACAGGACAGACAAGACTGTCAGGGATGATCCCTTTCATTTGTCAGGTCAATGCACTTTGCGGGGTTCCTTTTTTTGTTTGCTTTTATGTGGTGTAGGTGTTAGGACCTGAAAAAAAATGACGTTAGTAACGTAGGAGCACGGTTAGTAAACAACAAACATTTAATTAATGTCTTTACTATTATCTATATACCTTTTCAGGAACAACTTCTGGAGCATCAGTGATATAATAGATGGTCGGTGCTGTTCTATGGCTCTTTTTGCCTCTGACAGATGGCAAATGTCCTCTCAAGGTAAGCTGGCATGCTTTCCTTGTTGAAGGCTAAGAGGACAGCCTGCATCATCGCCCAGCTATAGTCAGTTTCCACCTGGTGAATGTGCTGACAAGTGTATTTAGACAGTTTAAGGAGAAACTGCATCAGCCAAAAAGATATCGGGGGAAATCATTTCGGATACTGGAAGTGGAGGAGCTTCTTTTCCTTTGCCTGTCAAGGTAAGAGAGTAGTACAGGATGCTTCTGTTTTGATCTGGAATTCTTGAAAGGACACCCCCAGTTGTGTCCAGGTAAAGACTGACAGGGGATCTATCTCTGAGAATACTAACTGAAATGCTTAAACCTCTTTCTGAATACAGGTGAGCTCCAAAAGGATTGACCTGGAAGTGTTGGACATATCCAAGTGCAAAGTATGAGGTGGTATCACACTGTTTGATGATCGACTGGGTGAGCTGAGTTTCAAGCAGGATATCATCATGTGTTTGCAGAGTTTTCCTGATTTCATGTGAAATGACCTTAAGAATATTTTTACTTTGGCTGTAGCTGATGTTACCTGCCAGAAGTTCTTGGACAGGTGCGTTTTGCAGCCTTTTGTAATATTCATTACTCACTCCTTGAATGAGTTTTGGCTATTGATCCCCTTTTAATATTACTGGCATGTCTGAAATTTTGTTCCTTTTTCAAATGCAAGATTTTACCAGCACGGCTAACAGTTATGGGAATAACTGTTAGATGTTTGGATGGTTTTGCCTTGATGGAAAAGGAATACCTTGCACAGCAGGTGGAAAATGCACATTTTGCACGTGCATTTAAATAAGCACTCCTCCGCTGTTGGCTCCTGATTGCCCTGATGTGCTGATAAATGAACTGGAGAGGACAGCAAGGATTTTTTTTTCTGAACTGGTCATAAGAGTACACTCTAAAACATAATATCCTACATCTATTCAATAAAAATGTTGACATAATTTCAAGTTTCTTTTTGGGGTACACGTTGTTACATTGTTTAAAATAAACCCCCTTTTTTTACACATACACAAAAAATAAAATAATTTTTTTTTTTTAACAACATTGAACCACTGTAGAAACTACACTTTAACCTTCTAAAACTGTAGATTTAAATAACTGGACTTAAACTTAATTTAAAGCCCTGGGAACACCTTCAAGGCCAGTAAGACCCCCTACTCAACTTGATTCTAGTGTCCAATGAACAGTCACTTGTAGAAGCTGTTTTTTTTTTTGCGTTACAATCCCCATGACAGAGTGAACATTACTACTCTTTATCAACGTGTTACTCGTGTTTTCCCATGGGATGAAAACAGTTCAAGTTTGCAGAACAACTTTTTTAGCATTTCTCTCTTTCAAGGCACAAAATGTTGAAATATGTGAAGTCATTGTTCGGCAACATGGAACCATAGAACAGATCCCACCTTGTTTTAAGACAGCAGTTTAGACCTGAGTAACTGGACCCTGTTTGACAGAGTTGAAGCATCCAGCTCCAAGAAAAGTTTCTGTAGTACCTCAAAAGTATACTTTAGATGCCTGGGATAATGGAGATTCAGTGCATATGTCAAATCAAGGAGGACACAGCAAGCCCTGGGAACATCTTCAAGCTCCTGTCTTGGTCAAATTACTGCCATCACAAGCTGTTCAATTCCTGTCTGGTTTTCATTGTCCTGTAAAATTAAATAGAAGTGACACTCAAAAACTATGAAATATTGGTCACAAGAAAATCTGAAACTCAAATTTGTTTAAACAGAAAATACAATCAATATACACTACCAGTCAAAAGTTTGGAATCAGTAAGATTTCCAGAATCATTACTCCAGTCTTCAGTGATCCTTCAGAAATCACTCTAATATTCTGATTTATTATCAGTGTTGGAAACAGTTGTGCTGCTTAATACTTTTTTGGAACCTGTGATACTTTTCTCAGGATTCTTTAAACAATAAAAGGTTAAAAAGAACAGCATTTATTTAAAATAGAAAGGTTTTCAAACAATATATACTACTGTTTCAAAGTTTGGGGTCAGTAAATTTGTATTCTTTTTAAAAAAAGAAAAACATTTATGAAAAAGTGATAGCATAAATTCACATTGTTCGAAACGATTTACATTTCACACTTCTGATATATTGAAATAGAAACTGCATACTTTGAATTCTTTGATGAGGTCTCCTGCATGTTCCCCAAGGAATTCAATAATGCAGCGGATGACCACCTCTCTTGTCATGTCAACCGAACACTGCTCATCCTAAAAAAAAAAAATTAAAAAAAATTAATTAATGATGCATCCTCCCTAGAGCCTCTTCCAAGGTTCCTCCACAATACTTTGTTCCTTGCTACTTCCACCATTTGGCTTGATCATATGGGCAAAAAAAAAAAAAAAGAATTTTTAGCACATTTTATCAATTAATTTTATCAACACAGGATGTAGAATAACAACTTAACAACAGTGTATTATTCTCTGTAAAGCTGATTTACATTTAAAACAGAAGTTGTTACTATAATTAAAATTGAACTTGTATATAAATAAATATGACTTACAAAATATTTTCTGTGAAAGTTCAAGAAATTAATTTAAGGAAACAAAACCTCCTGTTTTCACACAATGTATTTGTCAGCTTTTGTGTTTGAGTACCTAATAATCATCACATTTAACATTTAATTTACTGTGTGTGTGTGTGGGGGGGGGGGGTACTACCTGCTGATCATAAAGAAAAATAGAGGAATAAACGTTTCCTCTCACCCTTACACAAAACAACTGTCACAGTCTGGTGGGTTGAGGAGAAGAACCGGAGTAAATGCAAAAGAACAGTTTATTAAATAAAACACTGAATATAATACAAAACAAACAAAAACCAGGAGCAAAATGGAGAACATGTAACATAGTCAACATTAATGACGGACAAAGGGTAGTAAGCAGACACAGACTTAAAAACACAAAAGACAAGGCGTGGTCACAAACGAGATAACAGGATGACGAGGGGGAAATACAAATATGGGCAAGAACAAACCAAAAGGACTAAACCAAAAGGGGGAGAACAAGGACTAAACCAAATGAACTAGAAACATAGGGGGAAAAACACTAGGAGAACAGAACAAGACAGGACAAAATACTGACAACAACAAGTAACCAACTGACTTCTATGAATCATTAAACTGTACCTTCAGTAGTTCCATCTCAGTTTTAAGTCTTTCTCCAAGTGCTCCTCCTTTGCCACGAAACAGTGTCATTAGATTTGGAGTGCACCTATTAAAAAGACACATGAGTAAATTTAACATTTTAACTGTTATCTGATGTTTTTTACTTTTTAATTTTAATTTTTTTTTATTTGCATTTAAGGTTTAAATAATTTAATCATATTTAAGCCAATACTTAAAGGTTGTATCAGCGATTTCAAGCCTGAAATATAAAGTGTCAATTTCAGCTGACCTTTCTTCACGATCCGCTCGCTGCCTGCCCCATAAATTGTCTGTGAAAAAAACGCGTCTCTCTGGTCAGCCTAGGGTCCGAGATATGCCAAAAAAACAATCGGTGCTACCAACGATTCCACAGATAAACAAACAGTGTTCCAACCAATCAGCGTCAGGGGGTTGGTTTTGTGGACTTTCGCTCTGCCTCCCTCACATCCCTGCACCAGGATGAAAGTCCACAACACCCACCCCCTGACGGTGATTGGTTGGAACACTGTTTGTTTTTGCTGTGGAATCCTTGGTAGCACAGATTGTTTTTTGACATATCTCGGACCCTAGGCTGACCAGAGAGACACGTTTTTTTCACAGACAATTTATGGGGCAGGCAGAGAGCGGATCGTGAAGAAAGGTCAGCTGAAAGTGACACTTTATGTTTCAGGCTAGAATCGCTTATACAACCTTTAACTATGCTGTAGGTTTGGTTATCGTTTATTATTATTTTTAATTCCAATTTTGATTCTGTTTATCAATTCTGATTCTTATTGATGTTGGTTCCAATATGTTAATGTCAAACATTTATATATCATACATGTTAATTATGTTCTATTAGTTGGAGCTAAATATAAAAAAAAAAAAACAGGACTTGCTCAAGAGTGAAAAAATATTAATTGTTTAATATACAACATTATTGGCTGCAACCAGAAAGAAGTAGAATGTTAATAACTCCATAATAATTCCATATGAAATGTGGAATGTTTACTCTGTATGTATTATTTTTTTCACTGACACAAACTTAGTTCAGAGCTTCCGTACAATCTTACTCATAGTTCCTTACAGGATGTGTAACGTTACCTATGAAGAATGACTAGGTTAAAGAGACTTTATTTCAATACAAAAAAAAAATAAAAATACATACATGTTTCTCTATTGCTCATGTGTAGATTAGCGCAGAAGGTCCTGGCAGATCACCAGGTCAGGTCCTCACAGATGTGTAAAAATATTTTTTTAAACAATTTTAAATTTTAGAACACGCATCAGGGGCCGTATGTATAAAACTTCTAAGAAATGCTCTTAAGAGTAGTCTTAAACTTTGACTTAAGTGTCAAAAAATTCTTAGTAAGAAGTAGGACTTTTTTAAGAGTAGGAGACTTTTATAAAAAATCTAAAAGCAACTTTCAGTAAAGTTTGAGACTGACTTAAGTGTTGTAAATTAAAGACTACAATGATTGAAACACAAAATGGCCGCCATTGACCTCTGAATCAGCCAATAGTGAGCCTGCTCATGTGAGTCACAGCAGCACAACACCAATTATTTGATGGAACTACAATACAAACATTTAATTAAGACACTATTTAATATTTCAGTGTATTTAAAAAAATGCTTTGCATTGTGGAAAATTATCACAAATTATTATTAATGCTTTGAAATCCATGTCTCCTCATTTACAGTTGGAGCAATGATGTGAACAGCTCCAAGTACTCAAAGAAAGCCCACAATCTTAATAAAAGTTTCTTGTTTTGCAGCATGGTTTGACGGTCAGTTGGAAAGTCAATAAACTGCCATTTAGTTGTGGCCAAGAGAGAGAAAAAAAGTGTTACTGATTTTGTAAGAATATTGTATATTTGCTTGGAGTCAATTGTTCAACTTTTCCAGTGAAAATAAATAAATAAACATATTTTTGCAGCTAGAGCATTGATTTGTAGAGTGGATTAAGTTATTATGCTTATTACTTGGTCAATTACAAAAATAAATTCATTAAAGAATGCTTGATGGTCACGATTGTATCATTTTATCAACTCCATATCATCATATAACTCCAATATGTCATATGTGTATTGTAAAGTGTGTGTTTCCTCCTTTTTGCTGCCATTGTGTTACTCCTAACTAGGTTAGGAGACCTCTCCAACTCTCTTAAATAATTTAGCAGCTGAGACCTAGTCCTAACACTTAAGAACTTTTATGAATCACTCTTTATCTTAAGTCCAGAAATAAGAGTAAAATTACGTCACTCTTAGAATTTTGAAACACTTAAGACTAAAATTTGACTCTGAGAAGCTTTATACATACGGCCCCTGATTCCAGAATTTGAATCAATTTTCGATTTCCAACGCTACTATGCTGTGCAACAAATTGCAGGTATATTCATGGATTATTGTTTTAGATATGCCAAAGTAAGGGATTGAAATGAAGAACTGCATTGATGTTCAATGTCAGCGCTAAATAATTTTAAAATGAATCGGTATAAAAAAAATATATATATATATTTCCAATACTTTATAAGCAACATCCTAACGTTAGTTCGAGTTTGATCAAAGCACGTAGCCAATCTGTGACGTGGATAACGTTATATGCCAAAAAAAAAAGAATTCGTTGTCTTAAGATATATAAATTATGTATCCTGACTAAAGCCATTATTAAACAATATTGCTCGTTTTCCATTGTTACATGAAAGGATTAGCAGCTTTATAGCCGACCGTTAACTAGTATTTTTTTAGTCCCGACTTACAAAACTCCATCGGCGCGATGTCGTTCAGAGATCGTTTGCTAATCGGGAAGACGTCGCCGCGATGTCGGCATTTGATTGCAAATGCTCTCCGGCCGACTTCGGCCGACGCAGCTTTAAATCCCGGCTGCTCTGCGTGGGCGCGGTTCACCGACGTTTTGCTCATCCTTATTCTAACGAACCACCCCCGGCAAGAGCCGCTGGTTTATAATAAAACAATACACACCACACCACTCTCAATAACGGTTGCTTATTTATTAAAATTTTCAATATAGACATTAAATATACAAATACATTTACATTTATCAGATACTTCTATCAAAAGTGACATACGGGACTGGCAGACATTTTCTACAGTCCTAGTTGTTCCAATCGTCTTCCATTATGGATAATGGAGGTTACATGCTTCTGTGAACCTTCAATGCAGCAGATTTGTTTCTGAACTCTTCCCTAGATCGTTGCCTAAACGCAAGTCTGTCACTGAGCTCTACAGGCAGTTATCTTGACCTCAGGACTTGGTTTTTGCTCTGATATGCATTTTCAGCTGTTAGACCTTTTCTGAGAGGTGTGTGCCTCTCTAAATCAGACTCATTCAAATGAATGTGCCACAGTTTAACTCCACTCGAAGTGCAGTAACATCTAGAAGCAATATGAATGCTCCTGAGCTAAAGTTCAGGTGTCCCAGAAAAGGGTATGAATACCTATGCAACAGGATCTTTTCAGTTTTTTATTTCTAATAAATTTGCAAAGTTGTTACAAACCTGTTTTGTGCTTTGTCATTATGGTGTATGAGATGTAGATTGGTGTGGGAAAAAAGTAATTTAAAGCAGTTTAACATAATGTTGCAACAAAACAAAATGTGGAAAAAAACGAAGGGGTGTGAATACTTTTGCAAGGCACTGTACAATTGATCTGTCTGCCGTTTAGTCATTACTTTAAAGGGATAGTTCGAGCATTTAAGACATGAAGTTGTATTCAATCCTTATCAGCACTATAGTGTATACACACTGACCCACACTGCGTTCACCTCCCTGGTCAGAGTTCTGGCCGCTGGAAGTTTTTCAAGAAAGTAGTCACGGTTAGTTTCCGGGGCCTCAAAACTGTGCGTTTTTACGTGAAAAAAATATATGCGTTTCAAAGCTTGATTAATTTACATCACAAAAAACACTCCTGACAAAAATCATACCTCAGTTTTAATCGGCACTATATTCTTTCCGTTTCCATCAATCCGCGCTGCTGTCAGTTCGCACGTTCAGATCAGCTGTTCCATTACACACTCGAATGACAACGACGTAAAAAGTAGAAAATTAACAATGGTGCGAACTTGTAAATTCCCAGGTTGTGACCACAAGAATGTGCAGGGATCGCCGTTCAGATTCCATCATTTTCCTGTTTCTGATATAGTTATGAGACAGCTTTGGCTGGTTGCCATCGGCTACTCTGCGGGAGCTAAAATATCCAGTATCAAGGATTTTCGTGTGTGCAGTGCTCACTTCAGCGAAGACGATTACATCCCCAACCAAGGAGGAAAAATCAAAAAACGGATTTTAAAGAGTTCTGCTGTACCAGTACCACGGGTAAGCTCTATTTACTAACTTTATGTCGCATACGACAGGTTTATTTTGAAGCTAACGTCGGTTTTTAGGCTAACGTTACACTGAGAATATTCTAACCGGGGCAGTGATAGCATCGACAATAATCGACTGTCTATGTGGTGAGAAAATCGGCAAATGTCATAACTAATGAATTTAATTGAATCTATATGACACAACAAAATATGATGCTTTGCTATATTTGTTATTGTCTGTAACTATGCAGAACGTGTGTCGGTATCATCGTGTTTATAAGTGTGCTTGGTCTAAACCAGGTATCTCCAACTCCGGTCATCGTGAGCTACATTCCTGCAGCTCGATGTTTTCCTATGACAGGACACCTTTCTCAAATGAGACATTCTGTACAAGCCTGCTAATTACCCGTTGATTTGAGTCAGGAGTGTTGCATCAGAGAAAAACTAAAACCAAGACAGTAGCTCACGAGGACTGGAGATCCCATGTCCAAACTGTACAGTAAACAATCTGATGTTTAGACTCCTGTGGAAATCACGTGAAACGAGGTCTAATATAAAAATATATATATCGTCTGTTCCGTCTGACATTGTGCTAAAATTGGTTTCATCATCAGAAGTTTCGTAGTCAGACATGTTGTCAGTGAGTCGCGCTATCAACAGCTGATCGGAACGTGCGAACTGACAGCAGCGCGGATTGATGGAAACGGGAAGAATATAGTGCCGATTAAAACTGAGGTATGATTTTTGTCAGGAGTGTTTTTTGTGACGTAAATTAATCAAGCTTTGAAACGCATATATTTTTTTCACGTAAAAACGCACAGTTTTGAGGCCCCGGAAACTAACCGTGACTACTTTCTTGAAAAACTTTCAGAGGCCAGAACTCTGACCAGGGAGGTGAACGCAGTGTGGGTCAGTGTGTATACACTATAGTGACGATAAGGATTGAATACAACTTCATGTCTTAAATGCTCGAACTATCCCTTTAAAAAAACAAAAACTTGAATTGAACAAACAAAAAGTGTTCCAAATATTAAATTAACTTTATAAACTAAAGAAACGAAAATAAATGTAATCACTTTGTATTTGTATTTGCTATTAAAAACAGCAGCTGTGTGTAATTGGGAAGAGAAAGAGAAAAAAGACAGACTCGGGCCAGTGGTTCTGATGAGCTGTTAGACATTTTTGCAACTAATTTTTGTTCAATAGCCTATTTAACATTCTTATTTAGGC
This sequence comes from Garra rufa, assembly GCF_049309525.1. Taxonomy (NCBI): domain Eukaryota; kingdom Metazoa; phylum Chordata; class Actinopteri; order Cypriniformes; family Cyprinidae; genus Garra; species Garra rufa. Next base: position 3,432,509 of record NW_027394279.1, on the reverse strand, counting down.
TACTTTCTTATTTAAATATATTATTAATTCGATTTATTTGAGCGTTTTTTTAGGCTGCTTGTTCACTGACTAAAGTCCCTTGACAAAAAATCCTATAGGATTCCAATAGGATTTCTCTAGAGGATTCCAGTTAGAATCATATTTACATATTTTATCATATTTTGGAACCTTTCCTAAAGGATTCCATTAGGATTTTATTATAGGACAAGACAAACATATCCTGTAGGATAATTTCTACAGGATTTTAATGGAGAGTTATTTTAAAGCATTTTTCAAGAATTTTGAAGAATCCTAACGGTACGCTTTTTTATTGTTTATATTAGTTTAGTGTCTTGCAGTTTACTTTAACTCACCTTAAAATACATTCAAATAGGAATCCTCTAACACTTCTGCTAAAATCTCAGAAAAAGTTGTCTGAGGTTTCGTAACCCTTAAGAAAAGGACATTTGAGTCTTGTGTTTTGAACTTAAATATATTTAACATAAAAATACACATAGCAGTGTCACATTAATTCATTAATTTCCCTATAGAACTCTACTTTTGTCAATTATTTTATTATTATGGAAATTATTAATGTGGTATATTCATTTCATTTGAAAATCTTATATTCATGTAGTCGCGTTCATTTAGCGTTGGTTTGGGTAGGTTATCAAATCTGGGGTGCGGCCCCTTTAAGAGAGCGTCATTTTGGGGTTTGTCTCGTCTTCTTCTTCAGTTCGTGTGAAGCGTGGTTGAGGAAAGACGAGCTGTGCAAATGCTCCGGTTAAAGCATATGTTGCTTATCCAATAACATGTTTTTTGTGCAGAAAATGATATTTAAGGTTAAGCTGAACATGAGCAGAGGTAGAGTGAATGTTTTCATCGTGTGTGTACAAGCTTCGTGGCTACTACAATCCGTTTGGTTGTTTTTTGTTTAGTTTTTTGAGGGGGAAGGCCAGATTTTCTCTGCTTATGCTCGTTGGTTCTTTTATTCACGTTTTTTAATGTTGTTTTGAGCCTATGATTTTTTTTTAATACGTCGTTATTTGATTATAAAAGAAATATGACATTTTTGAAGTGTTTGAGTTCGTGTCAAGCCTGGCTGTGCTATCACTCCGATTGAAACTTTCATTCATTGTAAGATAACAAGCAAAGTTTTGGCTAAAATAATCCCGTTCCACGTTTTTCTTTTATTTCGAGAAACAAGGCAACAGATTAATTTTTGTCATGCATTTATTTTATTGTGCTTAACGTTTTTGTTAATATTGTTTTGAATTTATAACAAATGTTTTATTTGGGAAAAAAGTTAACGGTTTGTTGATAATGTGAAAAATATGAAAATGTGTTTGAGTTAAAGAGATTTGTATTTAAGAGAAGGCCACATATTTTCTTTGATGCATTTTTTTTTTTTTTAATTGTCACACAATACAGAGCAGAAGGCAAAGAGGATCATGCGTTCAATAAAATGCATGGTCATTTAAATTTTCATTTAAAGAATTTTCTAGTATTTATAGGGCAGTATTTTACCTAGAGAAAAAGGTTGGGTTATGCAACAGACATAACATAATTTTGTGTATTTATGTAGTTAATAAACCAAACCCCCTTGGGCAATGAAATAAAAAAAAACAAAGGTGACGACAAGGCCTACATGTATCTAAAGCTTTAATCTGTAAGACCTTTGTTCAAGTTTGGAACACAAATTAAGATATTTTTGATAAAATCCAAAAGATTTCTGAGCCTATACAGATATCAAGGGTACTACCACATTCAAGGTCCGAAAAGGTATCAAGAACAAGGTCAAAATAGTGATATCAGTGGTTCAAAAGAAGTTAATCATAAATTAATATTACATAAAGTAGGCTACATCAAATAAAATCGGCCTACAAGAAACATTTTTATGCAGTTATAAGTCCGTTGACTGATCCTTTTTTCCTGTAATATTTATATTAGGCTTATTATTATTGTTTATATTCATTTTCCCTTTGATTTAGATTTCTTAACGTTCTGAATGTAAATGATAATGTAACGTGCCAATAAAGCTGTGTTTACAGTATTAAGACTTTATATAGATATACTGTATCTCTTGTGACTGTGTGCAGAGTGTTGGTTAATTTTAGTGACTCAATGTGTAACCAAAAAGCTTTTTAGTGTCTTTCGCACTGATCTTTAAAAAAATTTAGCTTGTCGCACCGGTGTGGTGAGAAATTGAGTCAGTCCAGGAATCGGGTCCCCGACTGCAGTGACCACCTGATCTGGATACAGACTAGATCTGGTGGCTATGGTGACCTCTGAATAAAAAATAAAAAAAAGTAGAAGCAAGAGTTCCATGTTGCCACAAAGTCCGATTGGAGAGGACTCATCTGGTTATCGTTGTCTTGCGTCCATGGCCATATAGGTGATGAGGTCTTCACTGATGATCTGTCTCTGGGGCTCATCTAGTTGACATGGATTCTGCTGACTTTCAGGGCTGTAGAGGTTATCTCTGGGTGCTGATGGGTACAGACTGGATCCGGGGCACTGAAGTGACGTCTGATCTGGATACATGATCTGGTGGCTACGGTGACCAAGGAATAATGGTGTGTTCACACCGGACACGACTTGCACGAATAAAATGCTTGAACATTTGAGTTTACTCGCATCATTCACGCGTGCAAATCACTTCTCAACCGATGCGAACTCTCATCATTGGAGGGGCTTCTGCCGCCTGGCCACCAGTCTGTTCGTTGCAAAATGGCTGAGATGGATTTTATGGAGAAAGTAGCTGCGCTTTATTTATTATTTAGTTTGAAAATACGGCGATATGTCAGGTTTAGCTAATTTGTAGTCTCAATATGCGTAATGAGTAAAGAACTTTTTTATAACTTAACTGTTTCTCCGACCTCTTCACTCACTTTCTACCAAGCAAAATCCTTTTTATTCCTGTTTCGATAAAAAAAGGATGTTGTATCGTACAACTCCGGGTGTCCGCACACAGCAACGATAGTTTTCTCCTCCATCTTTGTTAAAAAATTCAGCCTCCGCACTGATCACGTCACTACTAGAGCGAGCTCCTGATTGGTTACCGCGGCGCAGAATAATGCTCGCCGCTTCATTTGCGCTATTCGCGTCTTTGCATTGACTTAACATGTAAATCACTCGTGCTTGCTGCTTCATTTGCGTCCGGTGTGAATGCACCATCAGAAGGGAAGATACTAATATTAGTGTAGATGCAATTCTTCTTCTGATGCAACTAGTACAACAGGTGTTATGGGAAAGTGTTCCCGGTTCCGGTTGACCTAATTAATGCAACAATCCTATAACGGATTTGGATTATAGAAATGTATTAAATGTAAGCCAGGTTAAAGAGATGTGTCTTTAATCTAGATTTAAAATGACAGAGTGTGTCTGCCTCCCGAACAGTGTTAGGTAGATTGTTCCAGAGTTTGGGCACTAAATATGAATGATCTGCCGCCCGCAGTTGATTTTGATATTCTAGGTATAATCAAGTTGCCAGAGTTTTGAGAAAGCAGCGGATGTTTGGGACTATAATATTAGAGCTCGCTCAAGTACTGAGGAGCTAAACCGTTAAGGGCTTTATAAGTAATTAGTAAGAGTTTAAAATCTATACATGTTTAATAGAGAGCTAGTGCAGTGTTGACAGAACCGGGCTAATATGGTCATACTTTCTGGTTCTAGTGAGAACTCTAGCTGCTGCATTTGTAACAGCTGGAGTTTGTTTATTGTCCAATAAAGCATTACAATAATCTATCCTACATTAAGTCTAGTGTGCAGCCAGCTTATGCAGACCCTCCTGGAGCTGAGTTTGATATCCCTACTTCACTTGGAACAGAGAAATGCATAGTTTTGTTTAGGAACTGATACTGTAATAAATTGATCCTCTACATTTGTGACATACAGAATCACTTACTACTTTTGGCTGTATTTTTCTGTGATCATAGTACAAGCAGGTCAGAAGATATCTGTATGAAACATGAAAAGATACATTAAAAAATGTTTTGACCACAATTCCTACAAAATCGATGTTGATGCTATGATTTATGTTTTTTGTGTTTGTGTTCCTTATTCGTGACAACTTAGCTGTAGGGATGGTCGATACCACAATTTTTTATGCGATAAGATACCGATACTTTTTGTGAATTTTTTACGATACCGATACCAATACTACTTATTTTAAATGTGAATGTGATTTTTCTAAATAATTTACATTTTTAGGAAAAAAAAATATCATTACATGTAAAGACAAATTACATAGACATATTAAAAAAGCTAATTTGACAAAGTCAAAATATTTTAAACAACCTTCTTACTAAAGTATTGCTTAAACAGAAATCTTAATAAAATAATACCAAGAACATAAACTCTGCATATTTTCATTTATTTCTTATTTGTGTACTTCTATTGTACTAGCTACATATTTTTATAAAAACTTAGAATAAGACAACATAAATGACAACAGCACCGTAGGCACTGAGAGATCCCCTTATTTCCGGAATCGAGGGAGTTGTCGCAGAATCTTGGTTGCCTCCGCGTGTACGCACTTGATGACGTGTGACTTCCCACAGCCAGCACCGCCTGACAAAAAGTAAAAAAAACTGCTCTGGATGGTGACCCCACACACGCTTCTGAAACCACTGGCGGACAGCGTAAAAAATGGCTGCCTGCGTCTCGTTTAGACTCCTGAACATCCTCCTGACAAATTCAGCAGTCATCTGTGGTGCCTCTATTTGTGGTACGACTCCGTCTCCATCTCCACGAGGAATCTGGTATTCCGGGACATCATCTTGTTCATCTTCTTCTGGATCAACGTCTTCTCGCTCCCCGATGCACTCCAGGCGTTCTGCGTCAACTTCAGGCGCAAAGGCGGTCCAAGCATTCTCAAGTGGTCCGTCCCGCTGCAGCTGTTCGAATGCTTGATCAACCTCTTTGCTGTGTTTTTCATAGTTCTCCTGGTGTGCTTTGACTATGGAGCAGACAGGCATCAGGAGCCCGGGGTGTGCCGGGAGTTTAACAAATGCACCTTTGTAAAACTCCTGATAAGTTGGATATCGCTGGGGTTTCAGCTGTTCGTTGAAGCGATGCGGCATGTAAGTTTCACCAGTCTTCTGTAATGCTTTTCCGGTTGCTTCTCCTCCGAAAACTGAGCATACCTGATGATCGCAGCCTTACCAACAGTCCTCTTCTAAATGAAGCCCATACTGTTGAGCAGTTGGAGGACATTCTTTGCTTGAGTTTGCCGACCATACACAACATGGTAATTGGAGACCAAGTCCGCCAGACACATCATCTCGAACTCCAGTGTTCGAGGCCTTGCTCTGTATTTGTCTATAATACCTGACATCAAGACATCCTCTGAATCAGGATCTTTGTTGTGCAGGGCACTAAGGGGCAAACTCATCTTCAAGGCGTCGTCGTCTGTCGGTATAAGCACAACGTTTCGCGAACACTTCTTTATTGGTAAGCTGCATGTTCTTGCCACAGACTCCTGAGCGCTCACCTGCCTGTGTTTGGAGTAGGCCTGCATTATGTGCTTCATTTCGTTCCCCTTCGTTCAAGTTGCTTTCGCGAACACCCTTGATGACGCTCTTCAGGAAATCATTCATTCCGTGCTCTGGCCTAGAAATGTAGGACAGCATGTACATGATACAGCTGAAAGAGTCCAGAACAAACTGAATGTCCATGTTGGCGTTCCATGCCCTCAGCAGTTCCGGGTTGTATCCATTCACCCACGCTTTCTTTGGATCACGCTTCAGAAAAATCACACTCGAAGTGGTCAATGCCTCAACGTAACCATTGTAATCCTTCATGGACAGATTACATTTGGCCAGCAGGTCTTCCAAGCTGTCAAAGGAGGCCTGGGGATCATTTAACAAATCCCACACCGGCTTGAGTTTCTTCCTTGCGTCGTTTATCGCTTTTCGGACAGCCTCCTGTATTGCCTTCTTTCCGTCTGGGCGGTTTTGGTCTTCGTCCTCATCTTCCTCAGGACGCGGTGGTCGTGGACGGGTGATGGTGGTCTTGGAGACGGGGAGTTTAGGGAACCCATACCTAAACAACAGGTTTCCTTTCTTGCAAGATTTGGAGTGCTTTCTGCTGTGAAGTTGAACTTCGGTGACGATTTTATGAAGCTCAGGATCGGTGGTAGGGTCCGGCAACTGGCAGGTAACGTAACGGTCAATGAAGTCACACACTTCTTTATCAGACTGATTTTCGAACTCTGGCGCCCCCTTCACCCAGACCAGCAGATGAATATGAGGGCTTCCTCTGGCTTGAAACTCGACTCGATAAAAGTAATCCTCGACTTCACCGATGGGTTGAGCAGGTAACAAAAGCAGATGAGTCATTAAAGCATCCACTCATTTCTCAAACATCCGCATGACGGTGACGGGGTTACTTCGAAGGATTTCACATTTCGTCGTCCAGTCAAGCTCCGAAAAGTCAACCTCTTCACCTTGCAGAGCCTTGACTGCCGTTAGGACTTCCGGCCATCGCATTTCGGCTGCACTAAAAGTGCAAAAAAAAAGTCCCCAACTGCCGGATCATGGCCTGTAGATCTCTCAACGTTTTCTCCCAGTAAAATGGAGTGCCCCTCAAGGGTTGCATGAACCTTGTGGCGTCACGGCTGTGGACCAGGCTTTCGACCTCACGATCGTCCTGAAGAAGCTTGTTGGAGATCCTATGTTTATCATAACGGGTTTGCCTTTTCGCAACTGGATAGACATGTTGTTTCTAGCCATGTGCGTTTCAGTGACAAACTGTGCAAAGAAGAGATAACTCTGGTCTTTGGTGAAATGAGTATCCACGCAGAACAGTCTAGCATTGAAGTACATGCTCGGTGACAATGCAACTTGTCGCGCCTCATCAATTGTGTTCTGTCCAGTGAAAAACTGGACAGGGAAAGACATGGCTTCCAACTTGGGAATCCGGAAAAAACCGACTGCCTTTTTCCCCTGAGCAGGCGCAATACTGAAAATTCCCTCGCCGTACGACAGCAAGTCCTGTCCAATGGCAAGTGGCTGCATGCATGTGTCCAGAGTGAGACCAGGCCTGAGTTCATCCTTTTCCTCTGTGCTGACGTTCTAGTCATCCTGTTCAGAGGCAACAACTTCCTGTTTCTCCGCTGTGTCATCCAGCTCATCATCAGGGAGAAGTTCAAATGTGGCAGCTTCACTTATCACGATGTCCCTGTAATCTGAATGCGTAGCCTTCAGTTTCCTTAAAGCGGCTAGCACATTGTGCATATTCACCGTATGGAAGTGTTGGTATCCTTTGAACTTGATGTGCCTTTTCAGCTTTACCTGTAGAAGCTGGGACTCACTACTAGGCCATGGCAGACAGTTGACCGTTTGCTCCACCTCAGAGAGAACACACACAACAGCACCATGCACTGCTCTTTGCTGTCCTTTGGGCAATGCAACTATTTTTGCAAGGGGAACGATTCTGGCAATGAGCTGTCGCTCAAGCACGTTCAGTTCGAGTAGTTCTGCAGGTATGGGAGGGAATTCGAGTTTGTTTCTGCAATATAGGGCATAGATCTTCTCTTCAGATGAATGTCACAAGTGTGGCAGATCCATTCCTGTCTTCTCTCTTCTGGAACTGCAAAAGGAACTGTGCAGGCACTGTCATAAGCATGAACATATTTTCTGGTTAAGTAAGAGGCTGCAACAAGAACCTTCTTGACGTATCGTGTTCTATTACACACCTTGACTTGGTTCGGAAAAAGAGTCCTGTGACACACTTTGCAGACGTAAGTTGGACCATGAGCAACTTGACACCGAAATGCAGATTTGGCCTTTTGCACCAAGCTGTTGGACACAGGCTGGTTTGTTGAGTCAGAATTGGCTGTATCCTGACTGGGACGAATGTATTGCTTGTATTTTCTTTTGATCTTTAATGCACATTTCAGCTTGTGAAGAATGTGGAATCCAGCATCAGCGAGACACCTCTGTTTCTTATGGAGAGTACAAAGTAGAATGTGATGTGACCTAAAGTCTGCATCACTTGTGTATCTTCTGGCCATGTAGTCCTCTATTTTCTTCCGGAAAGGAGCATCAGATCGACATCCAACTTCTGAGGCAAATCGATCGCAGCATTCATTGTTATTTCTGTCCTGGTGTGCGTTTCCCTAAAGCCTAAAATGATCGAAACTCCATTGGTTTTAATGGTTCTTCGATGTACTTAGCCTTGTGATGGTCCTTAAACCTAAAGTATTAAGAGTTAAAGTATTAAAGCTAACAGTCTGTTAGCTTTAATACTTTAACTCTTAATACTTTAGGTTTAATTAATTACTCACCTTCTTTCATTTTGCGGAACACAATTTAGGATATTTTGGATGTAATCCGAGAGGTCCTCGACTCCCATAGACAGCAAAGTTCCTACCACGTTTAAGGCCCAAGATGATTGACAAAGTTAGTTTGTGTTTAGTGGTTCAACTATAATTTTACGAAGCTACGAGAATACTTTTTTTTGCGCAAAGAAAATAAAAGCTACTTCATTTTACATTTTTGTCTCTACTGCGTCACTTGTGGATGCGCGTTCACGAGAATACCCTGACGCCGATTTATAGATTTCAATAGCTTTTATACAACGTGCATCTTCTCCGCATGTAAACGAGGCATGGCGCACGTGTTCATCATCATAACAGCGCCGGCGCCGCCTCACGCATGTGTCGGGGTACTCTAGTGAACTCGTGTCCACCAATGACGCAGTAAAGATGAAAATGCGGAATAAAGTCATTATTTTTGTTTTCTTCACACAAAAAAAAGTATTCTCATAGTCTTGTAAAATTACAGTTGAACCCCTGATGTCACATGGATCCAAGAATGCCCCTCCTTGAAATGGATCAGGTGATTCCCCATCCTGTTCTTGATCTAGGGATGCCTGATCCTGTGCTTTCTAATTGGTAGGTGAACTCAGGGATTTTATGCTTAGGACATGCTTTTGAACATGCCGTACTCTCAGTTGCAATGGTAGTTGCTTCACTAAATCATCTGGGTTGCCTGTATAGAAGTGGGCTGGCACAACATAATCATCCAGCCCACTGTCAAGTAGTATAAGGGTGTTGTTTTTTTTGGGACACCCCAATTATTTCCAGGTCTTGGTCCAGTATCTGCCGGTCAATAATCTGGAAATAAAAAAAATAAAAAAATCACATATAGGGTAAGGGTTAGTGTTATGGTTATATTGGTAACAATGTAATCTTAGGCCTCTAGTATTTTTAACAGCTATTTAATTTAAAGTCAATTATTATTTCTAACTTTTGCTGTAGTGTGTCAGTAGGAAATGTCAGTTTACATTTCTAAATCTGTCTGGAATGACATGACGAAACAGAACAAACTGAGACAGACAAAATCCAGAAAAAATTTGGCCATGTCTCCAAGATGCTTCAAGAAACCTACCTGCAAAACTACAGTACTGTTAAAAATTTTAGGCACTTGTGTGACAATGCTGTAAAATGAGGATATTATCAAAAATAAATGTCATAAATAGTTTTTGGTAACACTTTACAATAAGGTTCATTAGTAAACGTTAGTTAATGTATTAGTTAACATGAACTAATAATGAACTGCATTTATGCAGCATTTATTAATCAACATTTACTAATACATTATTAAAAGGAGGGCCAGTGTCCTGGGGCCGGTTGCACCAGCTGTGTGTAAGTTACAACTTAGCCTAGTTGCGACGTAAATGGACACCAGGTTACAACTTACGCACTACTAAATATTTTTGCGTTGCACCATTAAACTTAGTTTCAACGTAACTTTACGTATAAACTAAATATTTACGGAAGCGTCTGGTCAGGAATAACGGTTGGAATAAAATAGCAGACTGAGTGAACTGCATCAGTATGCTCTTTTTTTAACCGACAACCTTCAATCATTTAGGCATATATGATGCTGCTGACATTTACACTCACATACATGTTAAGAGAGAGAACAATATGTGAATAAACCTACTTGTTTCTTTTTTAGCGTGTCTTTAACACCCCATCAGCGTGACTCTGTGCGCTTCGTGTTGCGCATGTCAGATGAAATGATAAATAAATGGCATTTCTTTTTTTCTTTTTTTTATTGATCCTTATTTATTTCAATTAGTCTCTGAATGTTATTTACAAATGTGTCTAATGTTATTTTTTGTTTTTAATGGAAACTTGTTTTTACCGTTAGTATATGTGAGGCAAAAGAAGTTAGAATGAAGGATAAATTACAATTCATAGCATTTAAACAAGTTCCGCTCGCGTATTTTGAAGGTTGCTGTTGGATGATTTAGTGTAAGCGTCATATTATGCGACTACGCATTACTTTACGGAGAGCTTACGAACTACAAGCTAAGTCCTGCCTTACGAACAACTGGTGCAACCAAATAATGTATAGATTTAGTTACAAACTAGCTGGTAGTTACTAAGCCTCTAGTGTGGACTTTATGTTCCAATTTAAGTAAGAACTTACGAATGGCTGGTGCAACCCTACCCTGTAGAAGTTAGCTCCAACTTTAATTAGACACACCAGCTAGTCAAGCTCTTACTAGGCATACTAGAAACTTCCCAGCTGGTGTTGAGGCAAGTTTGGGCATCTCTGATCTGTATGGATGTGATGTGCAGCATAAATTGTGTACCTTGACAGTTGTGTAGTTAGATGAGACAAATTTTTTTTTGCCGTCTGGTGTTATGGTGGACTTAAGGTGGGTGAACTCCACCAAGTCCCCAACATAGAGTTCACGTAAGGCCTCTTCTCTCCACAGTGCGATGTCAAACAGCATGGACCCGCATCTCATACGCAAGTCCAGGATGGGTACCTGCGCTCGGGTCAACCTGGCCGCTTCGACCTGAAAAATGACACACAGGTGAGGACAATGCAGGTAAGAAGTATTTTTGACCCTGCGTCCTAATGTTTATCCTCTCTGTCCTAAATAGTATGTAAAATTACAATAAGTGTGTCCCAAAGCATAGTATGATGAAAAGAGTATGCCAAAATCCCAGGATGGTCCACTATTTCAGGCCGATTTTTGGAAGTGTGGATGCGTGCACCCTCTAATGCAGGGATCATCAAATCTGGACCTCGAGATCCATTTTCCTGCAGAGTTTAGCTCTTACCCTAATCAAACACACCTGAGCATGCTAATCAAGGTCTTCAGGATCATTAGAGAATAACAGGTAGGTGAGTATGATCAGGGTTGGAGCTAAACTCTGCAGCGCATTGGACCTCCAGGGTAAGATTTGGGGAACCCTGCTCTAATGGCTAATATTGCCCACAATCCATTGCTCTTTGGCAAAGGATTTGGTCCAGAACTACAAACACAAATAAAACCCATTAAAAAAATTACAAGCATGGCGGTTGTGCGTGACCGGCAGTTAAGTAGAGTTGTTTAGAAAAAGGGGTTTAAGTTGCTAATAATCAACATTTAACCTGGAAAAAAATATTTAATATTTTTCTCCAATATGTAGGATGATAAATTAAATTAAATATGGAGGATGTGAACTGTGTCAAGACAATTGATAGGCCAGTTTAAGACACAGTTGTGTGACATGATAGTATGTCCCAAAGCTTGCATGCTCCTCTACTACACACTCAAAAGTGTGTACTTTTTCTTCACCAAATGAGTACGTACTTAAAGGGTGTAGTGTAAGTAGGGACATTGGAACACAGCATCAATCCTGGTCTGGCAATCCCTTAACACTAAATATTTTGTGCATTACTTCTATTGTATTCCATTCAAGATTAATTCATTTAAATTGTGTATGTTAGATAAGGTTGTTAGTAGACTTCAATATCATGATTGAGAAACACAAGTACAATAGTGGCTTTTGCACAGGGTAGTTATATAAGAGCTCAGTTGTAGTATGTTATAAGTTTGTTTACATCTTTTAAAACTTTTTAAAATACTGTGTCTGTGTTTCTTATGGCATACAATAGGTTTTGACCTTGTTCTGACCCTAAAATCATCCTCTGTTCTTTCAGGGTGAACATGCTAAAAAGTAAGTATGCCCACCAATAGTTAAGGGAACTATGAACCTGTCTCTCCAGTGGAAAAGCCCCTTATAGCTTACAGTTGCCTATAGTAAGTAAATCAGGATAACTGTGTTAGATATTCAGTTATGCTTTTAAAGTCACTCACTTTTTCTATCTGCCCCTGGAGACTTAGGTAGCTCCTGCTTGTGAAGATGTCCTCTTCTTCACCAGTCTTGCGTGGGGAAGGTGGATAGAGGGCCTCTTTAGCTGGCCTCGTCAGTAATGGGCAGTGGAGCTGTTTTGAATTTTATCGTTGCTCGATTGACGAACACGCATGGCCGCCCATATTTGTGCGAGATGGTGAAGTTTTTTACAACGTAAGACTGCCCCTCTTCAAATTCAGGGTCGATGCCATTTCTAACAGAAAGGTATACTGTCTCCCCATCAGTAAGCGCACATGAAGTGGTTACATTATGTAGCTGCCGTCAGAGTTAACTCTCATATATTTCAGTTTATAATATGCACCTTACAATTAAAAAGTCAATAAATAGTTAAAATATTCAGAGTAGTCATTAGAATAAATAAGTAATATATATTTTTGTTAATACATGTTAATTAATTTCATATTATTCAACTAAAAACTATAAAAAGGGGCGGAACCTATTTCCCCTTTGTTTAGCTTGGGAATTATTTAATTGTTGCGGTCAAGATATTTTCCGATGCACTACAAGTAGTACAGCCACATGAGGTGCTGCACTAATAACACGTATATAAGAGTTACGCCTGTAAGAAGTGTTAAGAAGTTATATTGTTTTGTTAAAGAGAACACTGTAATCCTCCAAGTTTATTCCTCTTGAGTTAGAGAGGCCAATGAGGTATGTGTTTTATCGTGTTAACTGCTTTGCCGTATGTGAACATGAATGAGTATGTGACCATATGTTAATGTATAATTAGTCAATTAAGTGTATTTCTTTACGCATTGAATGTGCGCTTTATTTATTGATTGTATGTATTTTTCGTTCATTATGTGTAAACACCACCTTTAGAAGGTTAATGTAAGTTCTATGTATTTCTTTTCATAGTTCTGACGGCATTGTTGGGACATAAAGTGATGCAAGGTTAGAATGTACAAGACATACTACAGACTCGTGTCCGAATAAACGTCAGTAAAAAATTAAGAACGACTTGAGCCTTTGATTCAACTCGAGGGGAGTAACACATTAAATGTCCCGGCATGTATTTTATTCTGGTGTTTTGTAAAGGTCAAAGCCTTTTGGTTCTTGCAGGTTGCAACACACCTGACTCGAAGTGGTGCTGGACGACTGTATGGGGTTGCCATCCTAAGAACGAGGGAAAAAAAGAAAAAAGGTATTGTTTATTTATATATATATATATATATATATATATATATATATATATACCAGTCATAAGTGTCAAAATTTTGACTTGTGTATCATCTGAAAGCTAAATAAATAATCTTTCCATTGATGTATGGTTTGTCAGAATGGGACCTTATTTGGCTGAGAGACAACTAATCCTGTCAGAATGTTTTATTATAATGTCATGTCTTCAAAATCTAATGATTTTTAAAAGGTGTGGCGGGAGTCCCGAGCTACAATCAGCGTCGCCCTGGCAACACACGACCAGCACCTGGGATCCATCAGCACAGAGCCAATCGTCACCGGAAGCCACCCCTTTATAAGCAGACTGCTCAGGACACACAAGTGAGAACGATCTCCACTGAAGCTCGGCACTTACATGCTTTCTCTGTTGCTTACCTCGCAGATTCGCCGTGACGATTGGCTCCCCGCTGCTTGGGTCCACTTCCACTGGGACGACCGCACTTCCTGCACTCATCCCTCACCGGCCACAATCACGAGGAGCACCCCTGAAGGAGAAGAGCACCCACGCCGAGCACCCACGACGCCGACTGCCTACTCACCCGTACAATTCTCACCTTTTTATTTAATAAACTCACCCTCCGGGGCTCACCAAAGTCTTTGTCCTGTCGTGCTGTTCTCCGCCCGGCCACAAGGTGGTGGAGAATGCTGGCAAGATCACGGGCGAGAACAGCCGCGAGGAAGACAGCCCTTTGTTTACGTCGCCATCTTCCCACACCACTAACTTCCGGTTTCTTTTTTTCAGGCGAGCGCCTCCCCAGCGGCATGGAGGAATTGGTGAAACAGCTGACGGAGGTTAGCGTCCGCCAGCAACAATGTTTTGAGCTGCTGACTGAACAACATGGCCAAATCCAAGGATATCTGTCAGAAATGCGCCTTCCAGCGGCTCAGAACGTCCCTCTTCCCGATCCGCGCGTCACCGCGGCTCGACTATTACCCAAGTTAACCGCAGATGATGATATTGAGGCCTATCTCAAAATGTTTGAGACCGTAGCCCACACAGAAGGTTGGGCGAGAGGTACTTGGGCTACTGCACTGGCACCGTTGCTGTCGGGTGAAGCCCAACGGGCATATTTTTCTTTGTCGGCGTCCTCACAAAATAATTACAATGAGTTAAAAAGAGAAATTTTAGGTCGTCTGGGACTCTCAGCGACCGCCGCTGCACAGCGGTTTCATGATTGGGAATTTAAAGCACGGTTGCCGGTGCGTGCTCAAGCGGCCGATCTGATGCGGTTGGCCGAACATTGGCTCTTGGAAAACTCGCCATCCCCTACTCAAGTTGTGGAAAGGGTAGTAGTCGACCGCATGCTGAGGGCGCTCCCCCGCTCGATGAGGCAGGCGGCCGGGATGAGGGGACCCAGATCCATCGCGGACCTGATTGAGGCTGTGGAACTGGCGGACGCTACCTACCGGGACGCTGGGGAGCGAGCGCCGCCTTTCCCCCGGAGGGTGAACCAGGAGCGACGACCGCCAGAGGGCACCCCGCGGCCAGTACGCAGACCCCCCAGCCCCCGCGACGAGCCGATGGCCACCGAACCCTCCTCACCTCCCATCAAGGCTTGGATGGCAGGCTGTGTGGTGCACCAGAGAGCCCCCAGAGGAGCGCCCACAACTCCGGTGAAGATCCAGGGCCGCCAGTACCAGGCTTTACTGGATTCCGGCAGCGCCGTTTCCCTCGCGAGGCCCAGTACGCTCGCCCCCCGGCCACACTCCAAGTCAACGATGCCCATTACTTGTGTCCATGGCGACACACGACAGGTACCCACTAATGTACTTACCTTTCACAAAGGAGGAGAAACCTGGACTGTGGAGGTTGGAATCCTGAAAGACCTCCCCGTCCCCCTGCTGCTTGGACGTGACTGGCCGGGGTTGGAAGCCGCTCTCGCCACTGCCACACAGCCTGCTCGCCAGCGTCGGCGTCCACGCCATCAACGGTCGCGGGGGTCTGAGAGCCACGCCGCCCTGATGTCGTCGGACAGTGGGAGAGAGGGTGAGTCCGCCCCCAGTAATGCTAACCTCTTCCACAACGTGTTTCAACAGGTCACCGGAGGAGGAGATTTCGGGAAGGCCCAAAAGGAGGACGACCGCTTAAAACACTGCTGGCGGCAGGTACGCCTCCTCGAGGACCAGGAAATTCTACCGGCTCCTCACCCTCTCCCACACTTCATCGTCCGGAACGGTCTGCTGTACTGTGTCGCCGACCGGCGGGGGGAGGTTAAACATCTTCTGGTCGTGCCTAAGGACAAGACGGAGACGGTGATTGAACTGGCCCATGCACACCCTATGGCCGGCCACCTCGGCGCCCAGAATACGATCCAGCGCATCCGCGACAGGTTCCATTGGCCAGGCCTAGAGGCCGAAGTAAAGAGGTTCTGCCAGGCCTGCCCTAGGTGCCAACGGACGTCACCCCGGAAACCTCCCCCCAGCCCGCTCGTTCCGTTACCCATCATAGGGGTGCCCTTTGAGCGGATCGGGATGGACCTCATAGGGCCGTTGCCAAAGTCTGGTCGGGGCCACGAGCACATCCTGGTGATACTGGATTACGCCACCCGGTACCCCGAAGCAGTCCCCCTCAGGAAAGCCACCGCCAAAAACATCGCTCGGGAACTATTCCTGCTCTTCAGCCGGGTGGGCCTGCCATCGGAGATCCTGACCGACCAGGGAACCCCATTCATGTCCCGGCTAATGGCTGACCTCTGCCGGCTGCTGAAGGTGAGACAGCTAAGAACTTCCGTCTACCATCCTCAGACCGACGGGCTCGTCGAGAGGTTCAATCAAACGCTGAAGCAAATGCTGCGGAGAGTGACGGCCGAGGATAGAAAGGACTGGGACCTCCTCCTCCCCTACGTACTGTTCGGCGTCCGAGAAGTTCCCCAAGCGTCCACGGGCTTCACCCCGTTTGAGCTCCTCTTCGGACGACAACCAAGGGGCCTCCTCGACGTGGCCCGAGAGGCCTGGGAGCAGCAGCCGGCACCCTACCGGACCGTAGTGGAACACGTTCGGGACATGCGGGAGAAGATCGACCGGGTCATGCCATTAGTCCGGGAGCACTTGGTGAAGTCCCAGCAAGCCCAGCAACGCCTTTACAACCGGGCGGCCCAACCGCGGGAGTTCCAGCCAGGAGACCGAGTGATGGTCTTGGTCCCCAATGCCGCCTGCAAGTTCCTGGCCCAGTGGCAGGGCCCCTACACCGTGGAAGAACGAGTCGGCCCGGTCAACTATAGGGTAAGGCGGCCCGGCCGCAGACAACCGGTCCAGCTTTACCACATTAACCTGCTGAAGAAATGGGTTGGGGACCAGGACCACGTGGCCGCACTCACCGTCCAAGAGCCCGCGGTTGTCGACACCAACCCCAACCTCTCTGCCGCCCAGAAGGCGGAGCTGCGGCACCTGGTCGGTCAGTTCCAGGATGTCTTCTCGGACACCCCCGGCCAGACTGATGTCCTCCAGCACGACATCCGCACCCCTCCCGGCGTCATCGTCCGGCAACGGCCCTACAGAGTCCCAGAGTCCCGCCGGCACGCTATAGAGGAGGAAGTGCAAAAGATGCTGAAACTGGGGGTCATCGAGCCATCACGGAGCCCATGGTCCAGCCCGATAGTCCTGGTCCCAAAACCGGACGGCACCTTGCGGTTCTGCAACGACTACCGGCGCCTAAATGAGGTCTCAGACTTCGACAGCTACCCCATGCCCCGAGTGGACGAGCTGTTGGAACGCCTGGGAAGGGCCCGGTACATCACCACGCTAGACCTCACGAAGGGGTACTGGCAAGTCCCCCTCTCGCCGGAGGCCAGGCCCAAGACCGCCTTCTCAACCCCTTCCGGACACTGGCAGTACCGGACCCTTCCCTTCGGCCTGCACGGAGCCCCAGCGACATTTCAACGCCTAATGGACGTAATCCTCCGCCCCCACCAATCCTACGCAGCGGCCTACTTGGACGACGTGGTTATCCACTCGGAGGCATGGGAGGACCATTTAGAGCGCCTCCGCAGGGTGCTGTCCGAGCTACGTCGGGCGGGCCTAACCGCCAACCCCCGCAAATGCCACCTAGCGATGAGCGAAGCAAAGTACCTGGGTTTCACCGTGGGACGAGGACTCGTTAGGCCTCAGGAAAATAAGGTGAAGGCAATATTGGACGCCCCGAGGCCCCTCAGCAAAACCCAGGTACGTGCCTTCCTGGGGTTGGCGGGATACTATCGGTGCTTCATCCCCCAGTTTTCCTCTATAGCAGCCCCTCTGACGGACCTGACCAGGAAGGGACTGCCAGAACGGGTCCACTGGAGTGAGGATGCCGAGCGGGCCTTCGAACGTGTCAAGCAGGCCCTAACCACCGAACCCGTTCTGCGCGCTCCGGACTTCAACTGTCCCTTCCTGCTCCAGACCGATGCTTCAGACACGGGACTGGGGGCCGTGCTCTCCCAGATCCAGGAGGGAGAGGAGCATCCGGTCGTCTACATCAGCCGGAAGCTGTCCAAGGCCGAGAGAAACTACGCAGCTGTAGAGAAGGAAGCTCTCGCCATCAAGTGGGCAGTCCTGGAGTTGAGGTATTATCTGTTGGGTCGCCACTTTACTCTCCTTACAGATCACGCCCCGCTACAGTGGATGGCCCGGGCCAAGGACACGAACGCCCGGGTCACGAGGTGGTTCCTCTCACTCCAGGACTTCCACTTCGATGTGCGCCATCGCCCTGGCTCCAGCAACAACAACGCCGACGGGCTCTCTCGGTCCTGGGCAGCGTATGCAGGTCTGTCAGGGGTCACTCCCCTCCCACCCCCTATCTCCCCTCTTTTTGTCTCAACCTCCAGGACCAGGACGTCGCTTGGGGGGGGGAGTGTGGCGGGAGTCCCGAGCTACAATCAGCGTCGCCCTGGCAACACACGACCAGCACCTGGGATCCATCAGCACAGAGCCAATCGTCACCGGAAGCCACCCCTTTATAAGCAGACTGCTCAGGACACACAAGTGAGAACGATCTCCACTGAAGCTCGGCACTTACATGCTTTCTCTGTTGCTTACCTCGCAGATTCGCCGTGACGATTGGCTCCCCGCTGCTTGGGTCCACTTCCACTGGGACGACCGCACTTCCTGCACTCATCCCTCACCGGCCACAATCACGAGGAGCACCCCTGAAGGAGAAGAGCACCCACGCCGAGCACCCACGACGCCGACTGCCTACTCACCCGTACAATTCTCACCTTTTTATTTAATAAACTCACCCTCCGGGGCTCACCAAAGTCTTTGTCCTGTCGTGCTGTTCTCCGCCCGGCCACAAAGGTTATGAAAACATAACATTATAATAAATCAATCTGACAGGATTTGGTCTAAGAAAAGGGTTTCTGACTGGGAAAAGTATTTTCTGAAGTGATTTTCAGTTTATCGGACTGGGAAAAGTAAAAGCACAAAATTACTGTATCTAATCTCTGCGATCTTCAGGGTAAGGCCACATGTTTCCAAACAGGGTTGGGGCCATTCATGAATTGAATTGAGAATGAATGGTAAATTCCAATTCACTTCCTGGAATGGAAGTGGATTTGGAATTGGAATGTCGGGAAACAGAATTGAAATCTAATAAATTCCACTAAATTCCACTTGAGTTGCTAAATAAAATAATTTGACTTGATTTGCTTAATAGTTTATAGTACATTAAATATTGTAAATCACATAAACAACAAACATATAAAAGAAATAGAAAGTACTGTATGTTTAGTATGTCAAGCATGATCATTTCACATGACAAATTTCAGGAAATGATGATAATTCGATGCAATAAAAAGTGAATGAAATACATGAATGAACATGATTTTTTTGTGAGTTGAGACATAATATATGTGGTAATCATATATTGAATGTATAGTACATCCAGAAACGTATCACCACTGTCATTCAATAATTAATTCATAATGTACAGTTCTCATTTTTATTTACTTGCATTTGATCAACTCTATTTCATACATTACTTGGTATTTGTAAAGCATCATAAATAAAGTTCAAATGTATGTCTCTAAATGCAATCACACATAGATGCTCAGAAACAGCAATAAACGGAACTCTGGAATTTCCCTGAATTGAATTCCACTTCCTGTAATTCCAATTCAATTCCAACTCTGTTTCCAGTAATTGTTGTTGATTTCCAATTCCAAATCCATTTCCTTCTTTGAATTGGAATTGAGTTAATTCCTGAATTGACCCTAACCCTGTTTCCAAAACATCACTCCTCAAAGTCCTCATTTTACTGTATAAGTGTAAATGTAATAGAAAAAATAACCACTGCCTCTGAGTCTAAGCCAGACTGGAATCAGCTGTGGTTGGCCCAATTTACCCCATAAATCAGCATTGTGTCAATTATTGTCAATTGTTTGTTTATTATCAGCTGAGATATATTTTTGATATTGATATTGTTTTTTAACTGATTTCATTGCAGAAGCAGAGGTTTTTATACTGTATCTAAGGTTTGGAATATTGTTTTTGCTATTGTGGGATGTTGTGTGTTAACATTCGTAAATACTACAAAAACAATCCATAATTTTGTTGGGAGGTATAGCTTGTCTGTTAAGAAAATGTAAGCATTGTGGAAATGTGTTCACTGACTGCATATTGGGTGAAAACGACATGAAATGTGTGAATTGGCCACATTCACATATGGCCACAAAAGACCGATGCTGTGCTAATTGTGCTTAGAGTTTTGAAAATGTGACAACTGATTGGACAAACGCTTGTTAGCGACTGAAAAAACTGTAATGATTTTTAAAAATGTAATTTAAATAAGTGAAAAAATACTTCCGAAAATATTTTTTCCTGTCAGAAACATGGAACTTCACTTCGAAAAATAATTTTACCAGTCAGAAACACTGCAAATCACTTCAGAAAATACATTTTCCAGTCACAAACACTGCAAATCACTTCAGAAAATACATTTTCCAGTCAGAAACACTGAACGTCTCTTCAGAAAATACATTTTCCAGTCAGAAACACTGCAAATCACTTCAGAAAATACATTTTCCAGTCAGAAACACTGCAAATCACTTCAGAAAATACATTTTCCAGTCAGAAACATGGAACGTCACTTCAAAAAATAATTTTTCCAGCCAGAAACACTGCTGTGAAGGACAAATCATGTTTATTTAATCACAGTTTAGTCATGTTAAAAAAATTACGTATTAACAATTTAAACAATTCTGTACATTGTAATACACAGTAAATATATAGCTAGATTTACCTCAACCGTTGTTAGCTTTGACATATCATCTTGTAGTTTGTTTTGGACAGCAGTTCTGTTATCTTAAGTCATCTTACAGTTTTTTACAGACGCTAGGACACATTTCTCAATACTTAGGCCACTTTTGCAAAACTCTTCACACAATTCTCCTAACTGACTTTCAGCTTGGCAAAGCAGTTCATTTCACATTCAAAATGCACTACAACTACCAAAACACTTTATTCAGGTCTCAAATAAACTTATTCTTCCAGAACACTAGCAAAGGTTGACAGCCGACAAACACACTTTGTCACCCACAAAACAATGAGCTAAAAAACACTAACAACATGTAGCATTACACAGTGTTTTCTTGTGTAAAACAAGGAAACATCTGTTTATAATTGCAATATATATTGTTTATAACTGCAATATATGTTACTGGAATGAATCAGACATGATGCAGAATTCGTCAATATTTTATGTTGTTTATTTATTTTTTATTTTTTTGTACTAAGTAATTCCAAAATACAAGAATTTGTATACACACCATCAACTGATACAGATAAAAAAGTAATGCTAATCTACTGCATTTTTAGATTTGAAATATGTTTCAATAAAATATTGCTGTTGAATTTTGCTGTCTTGTTCAGTTTTGCATTACGTTATTGTTTGGAACATAAGTTTAACAGTTTTGAAAACAGTATGTAAGCATGTGCAAAATGTGCTGTACGTACAAAGGTTTTTGGCAGTTGTTGTGTCTGAGTGAGAAAAGAATTCATGAAATTTGAGAGATGCAGTCATTGAATGCATTTTGTGCTAAAACAATGATAATTGATCCTCAGTTTAGCCTACATAGACTTCTGTTGTGCTCACTGTGTGAAGAGTTTTGCAAAAGTGACCTAAGTATTGAGAAATGTGTCCTAGCGTCTGTAAAAAACTGTAAACCTGGGGTCGAGGGTTGTGGCTATGTCAAGGAGGTCTTGTGTTTTTTGGTCATGATATTTTTCCTCCAGATACCCCACAATCTTTGATTTGATTGTGCAAATAAGGTCAGAGTCATCTTCCTTAACAGCCAAAACAGAAGACTGGAAAAGGTGGAGAGCAGGTTTCACAGAAGAGACACTGACATACTGCTCTCCTGAAAGAGCATCTGTAAAGTCTTCTAGTGGGGTGAGAGTCTTGTCCACAGCCTCCAGGACCTCCAGGTCTTGCCATGTCGGCAAGAGGTGCCTAGCCTTGCGGTCAGAAGACAGGACATGGGTGATGGCAGCTTGCTGCTCAAGTATTCTCCTCACCATAGCCTGCCTAGATCCCCACCTTGTCGAACACTCCATCTTGAGCTTGTGGTCTGGAAAACAGAGTTGTTTTTGTGCCTCAGAAAGCTCCCTCTTCCTCCTCCAACTGTAGCTGAAACACCCGACAAGCTTTTTGCACAAACCCATAGCACGTTCAATTCGTGGGTCCTTCATTGCATGCTCTAGAAGAAAAAAAATCAGTTAACAAGTCTGAAGTCTTAAACACACATTTATAAATGGTATACATTTGGTGATGTAAATAAGGTATCCACTAGTATTGGGTTTATTTGCTAGATTAGATTTTAGATATCGTCGCTGTCGGGTGGAAACCTTGTATGTCCAAATTTAGTCAATTTCATATTTTTTCACAAATCAATGCTATTGGTCTGTCCCCACGTGGGTCTGTTATTTTTTTACAAATTATTAACCAATCTAAGGTGTTGAAAATAGCTTGAGAGCAAATCTCTTCCCAGCCAGCAATGACTTGTGGGGCCCAGCTGGGTTAACTACGGGTTCCATGGGAACTGTGTGGGCATGGGCTTTGGCTGGGTGAAATCAGCGGGTCCCATGTAGGTTTTGTAGTATGAGTCCCACATAGGAAGCCCATATGAGCTGATTACATGGGCCACATAAGGGACAGGCATGGGCCAAGTGGGCATGGGTTTGATCTGGGAACACATATATGGGTCTTGCATGACATATTTATGGGCCAAGTGGGCATGGGTTTTTATCTGGGAATGCATTTATGGGTCCTGCATGGCATATTTATGGGCCAAGTGGGCATGGGTTTGAACTGGGAATGCATATATGGGTCCTGCATGGCATATTTATGGGCCAAGTGGGCATGGGTTTGAACTGGAAATGCACATATGGGTCCTGCATGGCATATTTATGGGCCAAGTGGGCATGGGTTTTATCTGGGAATGCATATATGGGTCCTGCATGACATATTTATGGGCCAAGTGGGCATGGGTTTTTATCTGGGAATGCATTTATGGGTCCTGCATGGCATATTTATGGGCCAAGTGGGCATGGGTTTGAACTGGGAATGCATATATGGGTCCTGCATGGCATATTTATGGGCCAAGTGGGCATGGGTTTGAACTGGAAATGCACATATGGGTCCTGCATGGCATATTTATGGGCCAAGTGGGCATGGGTTTTATCTGGGAATGCATATATGGGTCCTGCATGACATATTTATGGGCCAAGTGGGCATGGGTTTGAACTGGGAACACAAATATGGGTCCTGCATGACATATTTATGGGCCAAGTGGGCATGGGTTTGAACTGGGAATGCATATATGGGTCCTGCATGGCATATTTATGGGCCAAGTGGGCATGGGTTTGAACTGGGAATGCATATATGGGTCCTGCATGGCATATTTATGGGCCAAGTGGGCATGGGTTTGAACTGGAAATGCACATATGGGTCCTGCATGGCATATTTATGGGCCAAGTGGGCATGGGTTTTATCTGGGAATGCATATATGGGTCCTGCATGACATATTTATGGGCCAAGTGGGCATGGGTTTGAACTGGGAACACAAATATGGGTCCTGCATGACATATTTATGGGCCAAGTGGGCATGGGTTTGAACTGGGAATGCATATATGGGTCCTGCATGGCATATTTATGGGCCAAGTGGGCATGGGTTTTATCTGGGAATGCATATATGGGTCCTGCATGACATATTTATGGGCTAAGTGGACATGGGTTTGAACTGGGAATACATATATGGGTCCTGCATGACATATTTATGGGCCAAGTGGACATGGGTTTGATCTGGGAACGCATATATGGGTCTTGAATGGCATGTTTATAAGCTAAGTTTGGTTTGAACTGCAATTTTACTAATTTACTAATTTTACAGAAAATAACTAACTTTTTTACAGTAGTTTTCTGTGATTTCAAATTACATTCATAACTTAGTAATATTACTAATAGTGGTGGGCCGTTATTGGCATTAACGTGCTGCGTTAACGTGAGACTCTTATCAGGCGATAAAAAGAATATCGCCTTTAATCTATTCTCAAAGTTGGGTTGGGAACTGGGTCTAAACTACGCAAGATATGATGACTTTCACCTTGATATTTTAGTGCGGATGACGTATACCTATAGCCACTGTAGGAGGTGAGAACGAGTCTTCAACCTGTGTGTATGCCTACTGTAAGTGTGAAATGACCACATCAAACGAGACGTGCAAACATGGATGCACCTATGAAGCCACCGGGTTTGCTTCAGGGCAGGTGCGTTGCAAGACCCTGCACGTGCCCCAGTAAAATCTCAAATTTGAGTTATAATTTACTTTGATAATCCCGAAATAAAGACATTAAACTATATGCAACAACTGAATTGACGCTTCTAAAAGCAACGCAGTTTAATCGAAGACTATGCACACAGAAATCCATGCCCGCACGCGTCTGTGTATTTAAGGGGAACGCGCACATCGTGTGGCCTTTTGCGCAGAAGTACTTGGTTACACAAGTTTGTATAGTTAATTATGTTGTAAATGCAATTGTCAAGCAGTTTGTGATGCATTTTGGAAACAGGAGATGAGTGCCTGGTCTAATGTGCCACCTGGCTTGAGAAACCCATTCTCAAAGACTACCTTTTAGTCATTATTTGGGTAGCACACATATTCGGATAGCCTTCAGCAGAATTCAAATTAGCCATTTTAATCTAGATTAATCTAGATTAATTTCAAAATTACAGTGAGATTAATCTAGATTAAAAAAAATAATCTATGCCCACCACTAATTAACAATATAAACGAACAACTTGACTGTTATTTTAGGTCCTATATCATTAAAGGCAAATTACATTTTTTTTCTTTTTTATACAGGAAAATTACTTTTACAGTATTTTTTGTTATTTTAAATTGTTAAAAACTTTGTAAAATTACAAACAATATCTGTAAATTAACAATTTAACTATTATTTTAAGTATTATTCCATTAATGACAAATTTTTTTTGCAATATTTTTTCTGTTTTCTTAAATTACTTACACATTGACATAAAATTACAAAAACAATCTGTAATTAAATAATGTAGCTCATTAAGGTTTATGTCTATACTAACAATTTAATGTTCTTTTTGTACACCGTGTTCCAAATTATTATGCAAATTGGATGTAAGTGTCATAAACATAAAAAAAATTGTTTTTCAATTAAACTCATGGATGGTATTGTGTCTCATGGCTCTTTGGATCACTGAAATGAATCTCAGACACCTGTGATAAATAGTTTGCCAAATGAGCCCAATTAAAGGAAAATTACTTAAGAAGGATGTTCCACATTATTAAGCAGGCCACAGGTTTCAAGCAATATGGGAAAGAAAAAAGATCTCTCTGCTGCCGAAAAGTGTCAAATAGTACAATGCCTTGGACAAGGTATGAAAACATTAGATATTTCACAAAAACTTAAGTGTGATCATTGTGCTGTGCAGATTTGTGGCTGATTCAGAGCACAGACTGGTTTGTTCAGGAAAAGGCAGAATGAGGAAGGTTTCTGCCAGACAAATTCATCAGATTAAGAGAGCAGCTGCTAAAATGCCATTACAAAGTAGAAAACAGGTATTTGAAGCTGCTGGTGCCTCTGGAGTCCCGCGAACATCAAGGTGTAGGATCCTTCAGAGGCTTGCAGTTGAGCATAAACCTACTATTCGGCCACTCCTAACTAATGCTCACAAGCAGAAATGGTTGCAGTGGGCCCAGACATACATGAAGACTCATTTTCAAACAGTCTTGTTTACTGATGAGTGTCGTGCATCTTTGGATGGTCCAGATGGATGGAGTAGTGGATGGAACATGTCCCAACAAGGCTGCGACGTTAACAAGGAGGTGGCGTTTTGGGCCGGAATCATAGGAAGAGAGCTGGTAGGTTCCTTTAGGGTCCCTGAAGGTGTGAAAATGACCTCGGCAAAGTATGAAGATGAGAAACTCATTGTGTGGCCACCATCCTCCCCTGACCTCAACCAGATTGAGAACCTTTGGAGCATCCTCAAGCAAAAGATCTATTAGGTTGGGAAGCAGTTCACATCAAAACAGCAGCTCTGGGAGGCTATTCTGACATCCTGCAAACATATTCAATCAGAAACTCTCCAAAAACTCACAAGTTCAATGGATGCAAGAATTGTGATAGTGATATCAAAGAAGGGGTCCTATGTTAAGATGTAACTTGCCCTGTTAGGATGTTTTTGATTGAAATAGCTTTTGATTTCAGTAAATATGACCACCTAATGCTGCAAATTCAGAAAATGCCAATTTTCAGTTCTTTACAACCTATAAAATGTTTTAACTCTGTTGTGAATAATAATTTGGATAATAATTTATTTTTGAAATAAATACTGTTATCATTAGGAGGTTTGTTCAATAAAATTCAAATGATACCCTATGGTTGATGACTTAAAAAATTATACTGACTGTCATTTGCATTGACTAATTATGAAAATCGGAGAAAGATATCATTTGCATAATAATTTGGAACACGGTGTAATTTGAAAGTAAATCTTACATTAAAACTGTAATTCTAAAAAAGTAGAATATGTATAAAATAGAAAATCAGTCTTAAAATC
This sequence comes from Garra rufa, assembly GCF_049309525.1. NCBI lineage: Eukaryota > Metazoa > Chordata > Actinopteri > Cypriniformes > Cyprinidae > Garra > Garra rufa. The sequence goes on along the minus strand of NW_027394279.1, from coordinate 3,406,119 downwards.
CACAAATCATGTAACCATGCAATAAAAATGTATTGCATTAAAAAAAATTTATTTTTATAAAGAAAAAAATAACCAATAAAGAGTGAGTGTATAATTTATTTGCATTAGTCGTGTCAAAAAGCAATACCACAGTAGTCCAAATGACAATACGTTTGCAGTCCTCTCTGGTGGAATATACAGTAGGATGGTAATTTAGTGTGGGAAGCAGTGCATAATTCAAGTTGTTAAATGCTGAAAAAGCTATAGCGAATTCACTATAGCTCAGTTGACGCGCTTTCTTATTTAAATCACGCATTACCGGCTGAAAGTGAAACACTGCAAATTGCAATCTATGACGGTACTGGCGACAGCCAATGAGCGTTTGATTATCGCTGCCTTTGATTATTCTGTCCAATGACTAGTAGGGAGCCGTTTCCCGGTTAAATTTGAATGCTGATCGGCTTCTGTTGCAGTCTGTTTCGGTCGTTCCTCAAGCAACGGCTTTCACGTAGATTATTTTACGTCTGACTGTTTAATTCATATTTTGTGCGAGTTTTGGTTGTGGAATGAAGATTGAGAACAAACAAACGTGAATATGGACTTTTACCAGCAGCTAAAGATCATGCAAACTGCAAAAGGTAACGTTAAGTACCTTTTACTATTATATAAAGTTCTATAGACTGTAACGTCAGTTACATTAAGGTACTGAAGTGATATACTAATCGCGATTAAGTTACATATCTTAGTATCCTACCAGTGTGTGTTACTGTGTTTTGTTAGTATTAACTAATACTGTTAGCTGCGGCTAGGCGGTAACATTATATTTATGTCTTGCCGAATATATGTAGTGAAAGAAATCTGAAGCTCACTTGAATAGTCAAATACAGACAGTTTACTTAAGATGTAATTGACCTAAATATAGTCACTAATGTTTTGATTCAAGATTAACAAACCAGGTTAGATGTCAGTTACTGGATCTGTGCATTTTCTTCTTAAAGTTACAGTATAATTAAGCCTAACGTTACCAGTCGGTCTTAATTATAATCAAACAACAAAATACTAAAGAGAAAATCATTAAATGTACTTAACTTGCCTATGTATTAGTCCTATTGTTTGTAACTACTTTGATCGTATGTTGAATGAAATACAATATTATAAATAACTATACTGTGATGTATTACTATTGTGAAATAATATGGTCATATCGTGCACCCATGCTAGTTTTAAAGGGATAGTTCACCCAAAAATGAAAATTTGATGTTTATCTGCTTACCCCCAATGCATCCAAGATGTAGGTGACTTTGTTTCCTCAGAAAAATACAAACGAATATTTTTAATGAAAACCGGTGCTGTCTGCCAGCCTTATCATGGGTGTGGATGGGCACCAGACCTTTAAAAGTAAACAAAAACATGCACAGACAAATCCAAATTACACCCTGCGGCTCGTGACGATACATTGATGTCCTAAGATACGAAACGATCGGTTTTTATGCGAAACTGAACAGTATTTATATCATTTTTTACCTTTGATACACAGCCACGTCCATCTGTCATGAGCACGAGTTTGCACGCGCTTCTGGTGTAGAATACGCAAACGCCGTAAGGGAAAATCAGTGAAAAGTCCCGGATGAGTTTGTGCAAGCAAACTTAATCTTTTAGCTTTAAATCGGTTTAAACAACCAGGACACGCGCAAGTAATTACCATTTTGAATAGCCGCTATACCCACAATCTCTGTGCTCTGTGTAAACAATTTGTGTCGTATTCATGCGACAGATCGCTTACGGTGTTTGCGTAATCTACGCCAGAAGCGCGTGCACATGTGACGTGACTGATGCCAAACTCGTGAACAGGACAGATGGACGTGGCTGTGTATCAAAGGTAAAAAATGATATAAATACTGTTCAGTTTCTCGCAAAAACCGATCGTTTCGTATCTTAGGACATCAATGTATCGTCACGAGCCGCAGGGTGTAATTTGGATTTGTCTGTGCATGTTTTTGTTTACTTTTAAAGGTCTGGTGCCCATCCACAACCATGATAAGGCTGGCAGACAGCACCGGTTTTCATTAAAAATCTTCGTTTGTGTTTTTCTGAGGAAACAAAGTCACCTACATCTTGGATGCATTAGGGGTAAGCAGATAAACATCAAATTTTCATTTTTGGGTGAACTATCCCTTTAAGATCAAACTCACAAAATGTGACAGATCTTCAAAATGAGTAACCTAAGAACACTGTTATGTGAACTCATCTGACAGAGAGAGGACCTGAGTGAAAGCATGATCATTGGACTCCATGGAGAAGAATACTAGATGTAAACCAGGATTTTGGATCAGCTGTGCAGATTTGGTATGGAGCCGGTTAGTACATTTTCGCAAGCCCATGTCTGTCAGTAAGTAGATAATGTCTTATCAAACAAATTAATTTTAATTTAATTGATTGCTTGTGTGTGTGTGTTTCCCCTTATGATCCAGAAGTTTTGGGAATGAAAATCTTCTACTACATGATCTTCAGAGGAAGTAAGTATTCATTTTACATTAAGACACACTAACATTAATTTATTTTTAAAGGAAAGTTCGTAGTATTTTTCTTCAGTTTTTTGTTTTAAATTTGTTTTTGTTTTGTTTTTTACCCCCAGCTGATTCAGCTGATTCCTGGCCATTTGGAGGAGGACTGCTCTTTATCTGGTGTGTCTGTCACTTCTGGTGCAGAGTCATGGACCTTTTGTTGTATGTTTTGGTTTTACTTATTCTCACACTGCATTAATTATCAGAGCTACAGTGGTGCCCACAATTATTAGAACACTAGTATGTAAACTACCTTAACTAATGTTTTAAACTTATTTATTTCATTTGCTATAGTGTGTCAGTATTAAATATCAGTTTACATTTCCAAGCGTTCTTTTTGCCATTAATTATAATAATCAGTGACACAATAAGTATGAAAACAAACAGCGCTTCACACAGAGGTCTAATCTCATCATTTAAATCCAGAAGAACTGTGGCAACATCTCCAAGATGCTTAAAGAAACCTAACAGCAAAGCAGTACTGTTAAAAGTTTTAAGCACTTGTGTACAAATTCTGTAAAATGAGAATGTAGATAAAAATGTCATAAATGTTTTCTTTATCAATTAACTTCTTTTAACTAAATTAAATCAACATTTGGTGTGACCATCATCTTGTGTTTAAAGCGGCTTTTGCACAAGGTGCACTTGCGGATAGTTTTTCAGGTTTGCAGGTGGCTCTCTTGAAGCATCTTGGAGACGTTGCCACAGTTCTTCTAGATTTAATCTGTCTCAGTTCTGTTTCTTCATGTCATTCTGTGCAGAATGGATGATGATAAAATCAGATCTCTGTTTGGAGCACTGGCTGTTGTCAAACAAAAATCTTACTGGATCATTACATTTAATGGCAAAATTAATGTTTAGAAATATAAAATAAATTACCCATTGAAACACTACAGCAAAAGATAGACATAACTGAATTAAAATCATTTTTAGCTGGTAAAAATACTAGTGTTCTAATAATTTTGGACACCACTGTATATGGAGCCCACGGATTAAGATAAAATGATGTGGATGAGATAGAAATGCATTTTTAGTTCAGTTTCTCCTTGGAGCTCTGAATAACTGGTTATGAAAAATTCAATAATCTAAATTTTGATCTGAAACTAATAAAATTGTTAATCTTGACAATTTTGTAGATGTACTGGTTTTGTATTTATTCAGTTCTAAAGGACTAGTTCAATTGTGATACAAATATTTCCTGCTGATAATTTACTCACCCCTGTGTCATTTAAGATGCTCGTGTTTGTCTCTTTTTCTGTCGAAAAGGTTTTTGAGGAAAACATTCCAGGATTTTTCTCCATATTTCGATGGGAGCCAACGGGTTGAAGGTCCAAAATTAATTGTCAATGCAGCTTCAAAGGGCTCTACATCATCCCATCCAAGGAATAAGGATCACTGGGAACTTGTAAAGCCCTTTGAAAGCTGTATTGAAATTTTGAAACCTTTATCCTTGACCTTAATCCCACTGAAGTCCACTATATGGAGAAAAATCCTGAAATCTTTTCCTCAAAAACTTTAATTTCTTTTTGACTTAAAGAAAGAAAGATATGGACATCTTGGATTACATGTGGAAGAGTGAATTATCAGGAAATATTTTCTAATAGTTTTAAGTTAAACATATATTTAATTAAACGTTTTGATGAAACTGTCCCATGTTCTTTTAATGTAATTGTGCTGTATTTCTTAAAAAAAATTGCTGAAATGTAAAATGTTAATTTTATATGGCATTTGCACAGACTTTGTATTGCAGACTGTTTTTTGTCTTTTAAATAAAACTGTTAATTTTCCACCTTGAGCATGCTTTGTCACTTTATTGAAGGTTTTTTTTATTGTAATGATTTGTAAAATAACAGTGTTTCTCTGTAGAACATTTAGTTTTCATTGTAATAATCTAGGCAAAATTTGTCAAATAAGGGTTTTACACTGTAAAAAAAATGGTCAAACGACTGGCAGTTACAGCTGCCAAACAAAAACCATAAAGTTAAAGTAAAATATTGTAACCAAAAAAGGGGAAAGTCTGTAAAATAAGGGTTTTACACTGTAAAAGAGGTCCCGTAAAAAAACGGTCAAATGACTGGCAGCTATGGCTGCCAAACAAAAACTGTAAAATTAAAGTAAAATATCCTAATTGAAACAATGAAAAATCATTAAAATAAGGGTTTTACATTGTAAAAAAAGTCCTGTAAAAAAACGGTCAAATGACTGGCAGCTATGGCTGCCAAACATAAACCGTAAAATTAAAGTAAATTATCGTAATTGAAACAAGGAAAAATCTGTAAAATAATGTTTTTTTTGTAAAAGCTTTAATGAAAATTTCTGTAAAATTATTGTTTTTGCACTTTATTTTAATTAAGATATTTTACTGTAATATTACGGTTTTTGTTTGGCAGCCGTAGCTGCCAGTCATTTGACTGTTTTTTTACAGTGTACTTAAACACAACTATATTTGCACTGCAATGCCTTTTTAAGTGTATTTCCATTAGAATGGCGATACATTGCAATTGTACTGTAAGTGTGCTTAATTGCTCATGAATCTTGATTTTCATTAGTGTATTTAAGTGCGCTTGAAGTCTAAAAAAAGTTGTTCCATTTTAGTATACTATTTACACTAGAAGTGTAGTCAAGTAGATGTTAAGTTGAAGTTAATACATAATTGAATACACTTAACTATACTTGGATTTGACGAAAATAGTACACAATGTAGAAAATATACTTTAGTACACATTAATAAAGTATATTTTTAATATAATTCTTTTTCACCTGGGTCTGAACAACAAATTAACTAATAGTGTAAATTAATGTGTTAATTACCACAATGGGTCAAAGCCAAGCATTACAAATTCCAGTTGTCTGCTTCAATTATTAGCTCATCATTTTCAAATTCATCATTATATTATGACTTGTTGGCACATGACCAATTCAAAATCCACAACCACAATGACATATTAACAAAAAAAATTTTCTGTGCCTCAGAAAGGAAAGTCATAACATAATGATACCCAGGGGTTAAATTGGGATTTGTTATGTGGGGGGGCTCTATGGTGGCAGGCTATATATATATATATATATATATATATATATATATATATATATATATATCATCATATATATATAATTTATTCTGAAGCAATATTCTCATCGGTTTACTATCAGCTGTGACATAAATCTGCATATTTTTTATATTTCATTCAAGGGAATTTTTTTAACATTTATATTCCCCCCCCTAACTTCATTAATACTTCATGTTTCATTTAAAATTCTTACATTTGATCTATAAATTCTATTACATAATATGAAATATAAACAACTGAATTAAATAATGTTAGGATTGTTTTGAGAGTGTTGCTAAGATTAAGTATTTTTTTTTATATAGCCTACACAAGAAATTATGGGGGATTATACTTTTAAACCAAATTAAAACACCAGTAGGTGACTGCAAGTGTCTAATGAGTAAGTTGTTCAACGATTCATTATTGTTCGATTCAGTTCGACTGATTTATCATATGTTTGTGCATTGGATAATGAAACTTTGACTCAACTGATTTGTTCAAGACAAATTACAGAACAAATTATTCAGCAATGAATCATCTAGTTGCTTTGAAATGCGCTTTGGGTTAGCGGTCTTTGAAATTATTTTTGCTGCTGAAATAGAAATGAACGCTGAATGATTCTCCGCAACCTCTCATGAAATCGGACGTTTTTTTTCTTCTTTTCTTTTTTTTTCTGTAGAGCCGTTTTGAACTTACTGTTTGAATGAGCGTGGGCACATCTGGCGCAATCATTAAACATATTTAAAAGGAAGCCGACGCCACGACCGCATCACATTTCCATCCATATATTTTTATGCGCATTTTGGAACATTGCATACAAAATCTCTGGATGGAAACGCGAAAATGCGCATAAATTCTAAAAATGCGCATAAAAAACGTATGCGCACAACTGATTAGGATAAACTTTTTATCCGATATAAGAATAAATGCGCATAAACTAGGATGGAAACACTTTTACCGAATAAATTCCTCCATGCGTATTAAAAAAAATCATGTGACTCTGCACTGATAGAACAGGATAACTCGACCAACCAGCAGACCCATCTTGTAGCACAGCATCAGAAATGTTGTATTGGTCATTCTTAAATGTTTCCTTCACCAGTTTCGTCACTTGCCCACCATGGCGTTTTGATTATTTTATAGTAATAAAAATAATTTAGTTCAGTTAGAGAAACACTGAACTGAACACGGCTGCTCAACAGTCGCATCACAGATCTGCGACTGGAGTCGAGTATATTTTGGATTTTAAAAAGGCCTGTTGACTGTTGCCGTTTATCTAAAAGGTTATTTTGGAAGCTCATTGGAAGAACATTCGATTCTTATTTATTCCACTGTGTTTGCTGATTTAGGCCTGTTTTTTAAATATATATAAATACACTTTGTGTAAATTATTTAACAGTTATTTTATTTTTGTTAATAAATTAATAATTCTGTGTTTAATATAGGTTACTCGTACTGTTTTGTTGTCGTCCATTCAATCAACTGACGCCGAATTCGAAAGTAAAAGTAAAATGCTCATGCACCGGCATTTACAAAGCTATTCAAAAACGAAGAAAAGCGTGGGAATGTGAGGAAACTCTTACGAACTAACTTACCTCCATCCTTTCCCCTCGGTGATACCGGTATTGCCTGTGTTGCTTTATGCGCACATGTTTTATGTGATATTCCAGTTTTGCGCATAAGTTAAATTCGCATTTTTTGGATGGAAACATATAGTGTCTTTACTCTGTGTTTATAGGGAATATTTGCATTTATTCACATGCAATTGAATTAGCTGTTTATGTGGTAGAGTGTCGTGATTTTGGTTTGCGTTTTGGTGATTGGCTGGTTATTTTTTGTTATTGATATTGTAATCTGGTTAGGGTACTTGTAGCGTTAATGAAGTGTCGAGTCCTGCAATCTATGTGCCGGGGCTCAGCCCCGGACGGCCCCGGCCCAATTTAATCCCTGATGATACCTTTGCAAATCATTAGCTAATGATTAATTAAAGATGAAGAAGATGAAGTACATAGCCTTGACCATTGTGATAATTACCATGCCTTTGCATAATCAGTTAATGTTATAAGGGAATTAATACATTATAACACATTTAACTAATGACAAATTTTTGATTACTTAATCTTTCAATCATACAGAATGTTCATTAGTTCTCTGCTAAAAAAAAAAAAAAACAGCATATGCTGGTTAGGTATGTTTTGGTGCTGGGATGCTTGTTTAGCTGGTTTATGCTGGCCCTTTGCTGGTTAATGCTGGTCCTTGACCAGCAACATGACCAGCAAAGGACCAGCATCCCAGCACCAAAACATACCTAACCAGGATATGCTGTTTTTTATTTCAGCAGGGTTGCAGATGTGGTAATCATTAATACATGGTTTAGTTTATTTAAACTGCATTCATGAGTCATTGCCCACAATGCTTCGGTGACAGGACTTAACAAACAGGAAAAACGATAAAAGGCATGACTTTGATCCATGTTTTTATAAAAAAAAATTCTTCATTTGAACAGTTTGTTAAAGTTTTTTTTAAAGATAAAATCAAATTTACTTTCATCTTGGATATGCGCATATTTGACAGTCAAGAATGGTCAGATCACATGAGGTCAAAATACATAAAAACAATATTGATTGGCTAAGATCTAAAGCTGGAGGGTTTGAGGCACTGTGCTCAGCACCTCGAGGAAAATATATCGCCACTTAGTTATATATAAACTAAAAATATTGTGTGATTTTTCTGTGCATTATTTAATGCATATTGTGCACCTGTATTGTAGTGTTACCATTTATACATTTAGTTTGAAGTCATTTACATATTGTTTCACCTTTATTTTCCTTTCTCAGCTGTTCCACTTGACTCAGAGTAAGATTAGAAATTTCTGTTAAGGAATAAAGATTCTGTTAATTGACATTTACACTGCTTAGTATAATAGACAACACAATTGACAGTATACACTCAGTTTTACAAAAACATTTACATTGGTGTTTGACTTTGAGGTTCACTGACAATTGTGTGAAAGTTTTGAAGAGGTACCTTCATTTTTCTTGTTCAGCTCTTCCAGAATAAACACCTGTTGTTCCTTCAGTTGCGTCTCTAAAGCTCTGATGTTTGCTTTCTGCTCTGTAACAATGGCAGTCAGTTCTCTCAGTGCTGCGTGGATGTCAGAGAAGGTCAGTTGGCAGTTTTGTTGGCTGTCCGTTGAAGTTTCAGCTCTCTCAGTGTCAGTTTGAGGTAGATTCTGTCTTCTGTACTCAGAGCTGAGCTGCTGGCTAATCTCATTTTCACTGAGTCCTACATCTACCTGCTGCTCTACAGCGAGCACAAAGGTTTCCAGCAGCAGGAGTATACAAACTAAACTTTTCATCTTCATTGATGTTTGGCTCTTACTCTGTTATCTCTCATAGCCTTGCATGCTATTTTTATAGTGTCCTGACTCACTGTCTTCCGTACATGATTTATAATTCTTCAGATAAAAAAAGTTGATTAAGTTAATTGTTAATCATAATTAACAACAACAACAAAAGTACAGAATATTTTTGGTACTGTGGTTGTACTATTGATTTTTTTTAAACATTCCTTTAAATTACATTTACAGTTAAATTTTTCCTTCACATGCAAGAACATAAGTAAAAGTGAATACATGCATGAATTAATCAATACAAAACAATGAGGAGAAACTATCACTATTACTTTGGGACAAGGTGACGTACTTGCCCCAGTTGTCAGGGAAGCAAACGGACAACAAGGTAAATTCAATAACGTGAGTTTATTAACAAACAGCAGTGCAGAAGTGAGCTGGATGGTGGATCAGGTAAGTAAGAGGTTCACAGGCAGATGGATTGGATACGTAGCTCGGAGACAGTTGACTGATAGGTTTCCTTTTGCAGGAGGACTGGATGGCGAGCTGTGAAGACCACGCTGGTGTGGCGATGGACTGAAGAGCTTATGGCACACACCCACGCTATGTTCGCTTGGGAACTGGACAGGAGGATCTGTACAGAAGACTCAGAAGAAGATCAAGGACAGGTAAGTAACAACAGGTAAGTCACTTTTACCGAAGACGTTAATATGAGTAGGAAGCGTCCGCTGAATGGAGAGCATCCGCTTGAGTCCGTGTAGTCAAGACGAGCCCGGACAATGAGAGTAGTGTGGGGTGTGTGTATATAGGTGCCAGAGTGATTGCGTGCAGGTGAGCATGATTAGTATTCTGGTGATGGTGATCGTGGGGTGATTGTGAGTGAGGAACCTGACCAATCCGTGACACCAGTCATGTCAGAGAGTGCAAACTATTTTTATACATATGGCAGTTGCTTTAACCCCAAGCAATTTATATTATAATTTAATTTCAATATATTGTACAGTGTCTTCAGCAATGCACATTGTTGCAGAGAATTTTGAAAAATAAATAGAAAAGAAAACCTTTCTTTAAAACTCATGTAGCCAAAGGAAATTCTGGCAAAATGTTGTAAATTCACTGTGATTTACAATGTGTGTGTGTGTGTGTGTGTGTGTGTGTGTGTGTGTGTGTGTGTGTGTGTGTGTGTGTGTGTGTGTGTGTGTGTGTGTGTGTGCGTGTGCGTGTGTGTGAGAATGAGCTGCAGGTGTGAGCAGTGATGGGTGCAGTGGCTTGTGGGGGATGAAGTCCATGATGTATGGTGCAAGAGTTTGTGATCCCAGGGGGACTGAGGCTCAAATCATGACAATGGGATACAAATTAACAAGTGTACTGTGTTTGACGTGTTGCGTCGCTCTCCTGCTCCCATTGCTTCTTCCATTTCAGACAGTCAATCATCAGCCAGCAACACCTCGTTGGAAATGTAATCAGGTACATGAAAATGATGATTGTCTTTGGTTAGGGCAGAAGTCAGCTGGGAGTTTCGGTGTGATGCCAAGTTATAGGCATGGGCTCAGCTTCTGTTTTGCACAAATTATACAAGAGCGTATGGAGATCAGTCAAATATTACAGAGGATATTGTAAATTATCATCGTTCCGAGAGTTCAGGACCTTATGACTGTACAGGAAGCTAAGAAATTGAAGGATTCAAAAAAAAAAACTTAATTTAGACTACCTTTAATCTGGCAATCAGGTAAATCCATCTTTTATTCTGACAGTTTTATCTCGAGAAAATACAGTAAATTTGTCTACAGGTAATCAGGTAACTTAGTCTTTTATTCCACATTTTGCACTGGGCTGCCAACACATTTATTGGTGAAAGAGCAGAATCTCTGCCCCCAAAATAACATTTTGTCTGATCCATAAACTAATTGAAAGAATCTAACATTTGCCCACCTTCCCCACAACAATTGCAATTGTTTTTACATACCTTCATCCAGTGTGCTTGACACAATCAAATCACCTGGTAAGGATACAATGACATAGTTAGTAACTGACCACTAAAACTGTAAGACTCCAAATGCAGCAGATTTCTAATAAAACAATATGCATGGATATTTCAAATATATATTACTATATAAACCAAGTGAATATCCAAGTTTAACATAAACTCAAATTGGATATATGTAAGAGCATAAGTAGTTATGTGTGTGGTGCCAAACTAAGGGAAACAAACAAAGACAACAACAAACAAACTTCCTGCGCTTATTTCACGGTGAACTAAAAGAAAACTTTTTTTAAATATAGAAAATTAGAAAAGAGTCTAGAGTCTAAATGTCAATCAAATTTTTTTTTAAATACACAAATATTATCAAATATCAATGAATTAATTTTATTTCACTATTTACAGTGTATCTAAAGAATTTTTAAATATCAATTTAAGGCAATTTATGACCCTTTTTAAGAGCTGCACAAGTTAGATGAACAGTATGAGCGGGGTTGGACGATGTACGGTAACATATTAAGCCATAAAATGACATGATTTACAATTCAGATACATGTTTTCACAAAAGCAAAAAATCTTATACAATGGCATTTCAGCCTTTATACCATTAAAAGGGATAAATCAAGCATATAATGTATTATATTTATTTAAAACATAAATATAACTTAATTGTCTTAATTGTTTAGATTTTTAGAAAGCACATTAACTTCTTTCACATTTAGAACTCTATGTGTTTCCTGCATAAAAACATTGGTAGATATTTACAATAATCTGACTAAAAACAGCTGAAAATTTGGACGTGCAAATTCATGCTCTGTCACTAGGGGGCGCTTTAGGAGCCCTGAAATATTACGGTTTCCCTAGTAACGGCTGTAAGCAAAGCAGCATTAACGCAGTTTTATCAGACATGAAATGAAAATGCCAACGACACGTTTCTGAGGACAGTCGGTTCCCTTCAGATACATTCATATAAAGACATCCCTGCAGAATTAGGCCGCGATCACACCGAACGCGTTTTAGCAGTTGGAGGCGCCTCTTTTGAATGGTTTTCTGTTGGCAGTGAGCGTTCTGCGCGCTGCTTATGCGCACCGGGCGCCTCGCGTTTTCGCCGCCTGCTGCGCCTCGTGTTTTTGCAGGAGCGCTCTGAGCGCCTGAAGTTGAAAAAAAAATCAACTCTGAGCGGAAAAACGCCCAACGTCATTCGCGTTCTTTTCCATTGACCAATCGAATGAATGGAGAGGCGGGCCTTCTGTTGTGGTGATGAAAGTTTACCGTTGCTTAAAAAGTCCGGAGACTGCAAGAAATAGAGGAGAAACCTTTGGTGTCTATCGTGGGTAACCCGGAGCTGTATTATTTAGGCTTTCTGCTAATATGACAGTTTACTTAACAGCAAAAAACTAAGATTTTAGAGCGCTCGCGCTATAATCCTTTGATTTGACTGACAGGATAGCTGGTTTGGTCGTTGCTTAGCAACATAAAAAAACGCAGCACACTGCTCTTTTATTAAAAGTCACCAAACAAGGCAGTGCTGTGCGCCTCGCGTTTTTAGAACTAAAAGACGCGTTCGGTGTGATCGGGGCCTTAGTCTTTAAAACGTGCAGTGTGCATATTTATTCAATGACATTATTGCCTCTTAGTTTTATCCAGCCCTATCGCGATTCTCGTCTTTCTGTCCCCAAATGTAAGACCTCATAAAATTATAATTAAGCCTCTTTTGATATGGGAAGCTGCTCGCTACGTCCGCGCATCCTAGCTTGGTCGCTATTTGATTCCATATTCCATATATTTGAATGGAAGCGAGCTCGCCTACATCTTTGGCAGCAAACCAGCCGGGTAACGTTACCCAGTTTGTTTCAGCGCGCACACCACCTCACATGATATCGCTCAGGTCCTACTCTCAACATATAAATAAATCCACGTAAATTTAAGAAGGAAGACCTGCACTTAACATATTGAAAAATTATCTACAAAAAAAATTGGCCTCGAAAATTTAATACCTCGTTGGATGACGTTTATTTACTTACTGAAATCCTATTTAAACTTATTATTATTAAGTTGGCTTGGGAAAGCCAACTTACTGAAATCCTATTTAAACTTATTATTATTCTTCTTCTTATTATTATTTTTCTGAGCGGAAAATATTTAGACACTATCTCCTCCTAGACCGTTCAAGCTACATACTCCAAACTCGGGTCAGATCTTCATACTGTTCTAACTTAGATTGCTATATCTTTTCAGACTGTTTTGAGTTATGGTTTTCTTAAAAATTAATATTTAAAATCATAAAAAGGTCCCATAGACTTTCATTGACCAAAAGTCCATGTCTGTTTGAACTATGTGTAATGTAAACTGCTAGAAGCCATTGATACTCAATTAAGCTTTAAGCTATCTATCTATCTATCTATCTATCTATCTATCTATCTATCTATCTATCTATCTATCTATCTATCTATCTATCTATCTATCTATCTATCTTCAAACCTTTATCTATCTATCTATCTATCTATCTGCAAACTTTATCTATCTATCTATCTATCTATCTATCTATCTATCTATCTATCTATCTATCTATCTATCTATCTATCTATCTATCAATCTTCAAACCTTATCTATCTATCTATCTATCTATCTATCTATCTATCTTCAAACCTTTATCTATCTATCTATCTATCTATCTATCTATCTATCTTCAAACCTTATCTATCTATCTATCTATCTATCTATCTATCTATCTATCTATCTATCTATCTGCAAACTTTATCTATCTATCTATCTAACTATCTAACTATCAATCTTCAAACCTTATCTATCTATCTATCTATCTATCTATCTATCTATCTATCTATCTATCTATCTGCTAAAATCATGCTAGCAAACTTCCTAGTCGTGCTAAAATCATGCTAGCAACTTGCTAGTCATGCTAAAATAATGATAGCTACTTGCTAGTCGTGCTAAAATCATGCTAGCAACTTGCTAGTCATGCTAAAATAATGATAGCTACTTGCTAGTCGTGCTAAAATCATGCTAGCAACTTGCTAGTAGTGCTAAAAACATGCTAGCGACTTGCTAATAATGCTAAAATCATGCTAGCGACTTGCTAGTCATACTACAATAATGCTAGCGACTTGCTAGTTTTGCTAAAATCATGCTAGCGACTTGCTAGTCATGCTAAAAAAATGCTAAAATCATGCTAGCCACTTGCTAGTCATGCTAAAATAATGCTAAAATCATGCTAGCGACTTGCTAGTCATGCTAAAATCATGCTAGCGACTTGCTAGTCGTGCTAAAATCATGTTAGCGACTTGGTAGTCGTGCTAAAAATCATGCTAGCGACTTGCTAGTCATACTACAATCATGCTAACGACTTGCTAGTCTTGCTAAAACCATGCTAGCGACTTGCTAGTAATGCTAAAATCATGCTAGGGATTTGCTAGTCATGCTAGAATAATGCTAGCAACTTGCTAGTCATGCTAAAATAATGATAGCGACTTGCTAGTCATGCTATAATAATGCTAAAATCATGCTAGCGACTTGCTAGTCGTGCTAAAATCATGCTTGCGACTTGCTAGTCATGGTAAAATCATGTTAGCGACTTGCTAGTAATGCTAAAATCATGCTAGCGACTTGCTAGTAATGCTAAAAATCATGCTAGCGACTTGCTAGTCATGTTATAATCATGCTAGCGACTTGCTAGTCATGCTAAAATCATGCTAGCGACTTGCTAGTCTTACTAAAATCATGCTAGCAACTAGATAATCATGCTACCACCCTGGGTACCCTAGTAACCTCATATCTATCTATTCACATTCAAACTATATCTTCTAACTATTTATATCTATAAATCTTTCTATTTTCAAACTATTTATATCTATCTAGCCTATCTATCTTCAAACTTTATCAATCAAACTAAAACTATTTCAAACTGAAAACCTTTAAACTTTCTTTAAACTAAAATGTTTTAAAACTACTTAAAACTTACTGGCTAGGCTTTCTCAAGCCAACTTAAAGTTTGCTAACAAACTTTTTATCTAGTTATGTTGGCTTGGAGAGCCAACATACTGTTATGCTATTTAAACTTATTATTATTATTATATGTTATTATTCTTATGACCTAAGAAAATTTCTGACAGCTACTCCTCCGAGGCCTTTGAAGCCACAAGGCCCAAACTTGGCAGAGACCTGGGCCCTTGTCCCGAAAGAGTTGCTATATCTATTTGGACTGATCAGATGTACAGTTGATTTATTATTAATTTTTGAAAATGACATATTTCCCAATGAATTACATGGGCTGAGAAAAAATGCGCCCTCTAGCAGTAATACCTCTCGACTGAAGAGGCGGGACTCAAACCTCTTACTTACAGTCACTCTGAAATCGGTGGAAATACAAATAAATATCACCTTAAAAACTTAATTATTACAGCGATTTAACTCTAAATACCCATTACAACACATCAACAGCTAAATCAGTTTGTGATCTGTTTTATTTCAAAGTTGAAGCACTGTCTTCAGCAAATGTGTTACACAGACGAGCTTCACGGTTCGGAGCTAACTTACCCGACTAAGAATTATACATGACTGAACGTCTTTTAAAAGCATTTAAATAAAAACACTCCAGCGATTGTACACAATAAATATAGAAGAATATTTTAAAGAGCCGCATTGAATGCAAATGACCTGTTTCAAAGGTTTTTAATAACGAACATGAGATGTACGGCTGCATATCCGTCTGTGTCAACAAATGATTCATTTGCACGTCTTTTAAAGGTAATCAAATAAAAAAAATCCAGCGATTGCACACAATAAATATAGAAGAATATTTTAAAGAGCTGCATTGAGTGCAAATGAGCTGTTTCATAGATTTAACTAACTAACATTGGATGCACTGCTCAGTTCTTCGTCTGCATCATCAAAGACATCATGTGCACGTCTTTTAAAGGTATTTAATTACAAACACTCCAGCGATTAAACACAATAAATATAGAATATTTTAAAGAGCTACATTGGGTGTAAATGAGCTATTTCAAACGTTTCTCTAACGAACATCAGATGTATGGCTTTATTATCAGTCTGTCAACAAATACATCATTTGCACGTCTTTTAAAGGCATTTAAATAAAAACACTCCAGCGATTGCACACAATAAATATAGAAGAATATTTTAAAGACCTACATTGGGTGCAAATGACGTTTTTCATAGGCTTAACTAACTAACATGAGATGCACGGCTGCATTTATGTGTCTGTTAACAAAGACATCAAATTTGCACGTCTTTTAAAGGTATTTTAATACAAACACTCCAGCGATTCAACACAATAACAGTACAATCATATAATAAAAAGGTTAAATGCTTGCTTATTTCTGCTTTTCACCTCAACCGCACGGCAACGCGTCGTGGCTTTGAAGCAGGCGCTGCACGAATCTTAAGATATGGCAAGCCGTTTTAACCTAAAATCCACACACAATCCTCTATGGCAAGCTGTTTTAGCCAAAAATATACTAAGCATTTCTTGTCGTACTGCCATTTTTGCTAGCAACAATTCCATTAGAGAGTTCTAAGTGTTCTGGGCTGGCCCTTTTGCCCCAAGGCTGCCCGGTTTGGCTCTCCAAGCCAACATTTAAAGTTTGTCATCGAACTTTAGCTTCTAGTTCTTCTTCTTCTTCTTATTTTTTTTACCGAAAAATATTTAGACACTATCTCCTCCTAGACCGTTCAAGCTACATACTCCAAACTCGGGTCAGATCTTCATACTGTTCAGACTTAGATTGCTATATCTTTTCAGACTGGTTTGAGTTATGGTTTTCTTAAAAATTAATATTAAAAATCATAAAAGGGTCCCATAGACTTTCATTGACCAAAAGTCCATGTCTGTTTGAACTATGTTTAATGTAAACTGCTAGAAGCCATTGATACTCAATTAAGCTTTAAGCTATCTATCTATCTATCTATCTATCTATCTATCTATCTATCTATCTATCTATCTATCTATCTATCTATCTTCAAACCTTATCTATCTATCTATCTATCTATCTATCTATCTATCTTCAAACCTTATCTATCTATCTATCTATCTATCTATCTATCTATCTATCTATCTATCTATCTATCTATCTATCTTCAAACCTTATCTATCTATCTATCTATCTATCTATCTATCTATCTATCTATCTATCTATCTATCTATCTATCTATCTATCTTCAAACCTTATCTATCTATCTATCTATCTATCTATCTATCTATCTATCTATCTATCTATCTATCTATCTATCTATCTATCTATCTATCTATCTTCAAACCTTATCTATCTATCTATCTATCTATCTATCTATCTTCAAACCTTATCTATCTATCTATCTATCTATCTTCAAACCTTATCTATCTATCTATCTATCTATCTATCTATCTATCTATCTATCTATCTATCTTCAAACCTTATCTATCTATCTATCTATCTATCTTCAAACCTTATCTATCTATCTATCTATCTATCTATCTATCTATCTATCTATCTATCTATCTATCTATCTATCTATCTATCTATCTATCTATCTATCTATCTATCTATCTTCAAACCTTATCTATCTATCTATCTATCTATCTATCTATCTATCTATCTATCTTCAAACCTTATCTATCTATCTATCTATCTATCTATCTATCTATCTATCTATCTATCTATCTATCTATCTATCTATCTATCTATCTATCTATCTATCTTCAAACCTTATCTATCTATCTATCTATCTATCTATCTATCTATCTATCTATCTATCTATCTATCTATCTTCAAACCTTATCTATCTATCTATCTATCTATCTATCTATCTATCTATCTATCTATCTATCTATCTTCAAACCTTATCTATCTTCAAACCTTATCTATCTATCTATCTATCTATCTATCTATCTATCTATCTATCTATCTTCAAACCTTATCTATCTATCTATCTATCTATCTATCTATCTATCTATCTATCTATCTATCTATCTATCTATCTATCTATCTATCTATCTATCCATCTTCAAACCTTATCTATCTATCTATCTATCTATCTATCTATCTATCTATCTATCTATCTATCTATAATCTTCAAACCTTATCTGTCTGTCTGTCTATCTATCTATCTATCTATCTATCTATCTATCTATCTATCTATCTATCTATCTATCTATCTATCTTCAAACCTTATCTATCTATCTATCATCTTCAAACCTTATCTATCTATCTATCTATCTATCTATCTATCTATCTATCTATCTATCTATCTATCTATCTATCTTCAAACCTTATCTATCTATCTACTAGTCATGCTAAAATCATGTTAGCGACTTGCTAGTCGTGCTAAAATCATGCTAGCGACTTGCTAGTCATGCTAAAATCATGCTAGCGACTTGCTAGTCATGTTAAAAACCATGCTAGTGACTTGCTAGTCTAGCTAAAATCATGCTAGCGACTTACTAGTCTTGCTAAAATCATGCTAGCGACTTGCTAGTCATGCTAAAATAATGCTAAAATAATGCTAGCGCCTTGCTAGTCGTTCTGAAATCATGCTAGCGACTTGTTAGTCATGCTAAAATCATGCTAGCGACTTGCTAGTCATGCTAGAATCATGCTAGCGACTTGCTAGTCATGCTAAAAAAATGTTAAAATCATGCTAGCGACTTGCTAGTCGTGCTAAAATCATGCTAAAATCATGCTAGCGACTTGCTAGTCATGTTAAAATAATGCTAAAATCATGCTAGCGACTTGCTAGTCATGTTAAAATAATGATAAAATCATGCTAGCGACTTGCTAGTCATGCTAAAATCATGCTAGCGACTTGCTAGTCATGCTAAAATCAGGCTAGCGATTTGCTAGTCATGTTTAAAATCATGCTAGCGACTTGCTAGTCTTGCTAAAATCATGCTAGCGACTTGCTAGTCATGCTAAAATCATGCTAGCGACTTGCTAGTCGTGCTAAAATCATGCTAACGACTTGCTAGTCGTGCTAAAATCATGCTAACGACTTGCTAGTCATACTAAAATAATGTTAAAATCATGCTAGCGATTTGCTAGTCATGCTAAAATCAGGCTAGCGACTTGCTAGTCATGTTTAAAATCATGCTAGCGACTTGCTAGTCTTGCTAAAATCATGCTAGCGACTTGCTAGTCATGCTAAAATCATGCTAGCGACTTGCTAGTCATGCTAAAATCATGCTAACGACTTGCTAGTCATGCTAGAATCATGCTAGCGACTTTGCTAGTCATGCTAAAATAATGCTAAAATCATGCTAGCGACTTGCTAGAAATGCTAAAATCATGCTAGCGACTTGCTAGTCTTGCTAAAATCATGTTAGCGACTTTGTTAGTCATGCTAAAATCATGCTAGCGACTTGCTAGTCATGCTAAAAAAATGCTAAAATCATGCTAGCGACTTGCTAGTCGTGCTAAAATCATGCTAGCGACTTGCTAGTCATGCTAAAAAAATGCTAAAATCATGCTAGCGACTTGCTAGTCGTGCTAAAATCATGTTAGCGACTTTGCTAGTAATACTAAAATAATGATAAAATCATGCTAGCGACTTGCTAGTCATGCTAAAATCATGCTAGCGACTTGCTAGTCATGCTAAAAAAATGCTAAAATCATGCTAGCGACTTGCTAGTCGTGCTAAAATCATGCTAGCGACTTGCTAGTCATGTTAAAAAAAGCTAAAATCATGCTAGCGACTTGCTAGTCGTGCTAAAATCATGCTAGCGACTTGCTAGTCGTGCTAAAATCATGTTAGCGACTTTGCTAGTAATACTAAAATAATGATAAAATCATGCTAGCGACTTGCTAGTCATGCTAAAATCATGCTAGCGACTTGCTATTCATGCTAAAATCATGCTAGCGACTTGCTAGTAATGTTAAAATCATGCTAGCGACTTGCTAGTAATGCTAAAATCATGCTAGCGACTTGCTAGTAATGCCAAAAATCATACTAGCGACTTGCTAGTCATGTTATAATCATGCTAGCGACTTGCTAGTCATTCTAAAATCATGCTAGCAAATTGCTAGTCATGCTAAAATCATGCTAGCGACTTGCTAGTCTTGTTAAAATCATGCTAACGACTTGCTAGTCATGCTAAAATCATGCTTGCAACTAGCTAATCATGGTACCACCCTGGGTACCCTAGTAACCTCATATCTATCTATTCACATTCAAACTATATCTTCTAACTATTTATATCTATAAATCTTTCTATTTTCAAACTATTTATATCTATCTAGCCTATCTATCTTCAAACTTTATCAATCAAACTAAAACTATTTTAAACTGAAAACCTTTAAACATTCTTTAAACTAAAAGCTTTTAAAACTACTTAAAACTTACTGGCTAGGCTTTCTCAAGCCAACTTAAAGTTTGCTAACAAACTTTTTATCTAGTTACTTTTTAATACTTTTTAATGCCCCTAATTTTAGCTAATTTCATTTACTACCTTTTACAACCCCGCGGACACCCTGGCCGAGTTACAGCTAAAACTCCTTGCTAACGGCTACACACACCCGCGCACGCACACACACACGCGCACGCACACACACACACACACACACACACACACACACACACAAGTACAAGTGCAGCTGAAGACGCGGCACCGGCGCCGTGCGATTAACATTACATGGAAGAAAAAACACATCCCTGTTTACTTTAAATTACTGTCACTTGCAAATGTGAGCTTAGAAATACATTTGAAGCCAGTATTTTAACATTTGCTAACATTAGTTTCCAGGCACACACGAAGTCTTTTGAAGCCACTGGCTATCTTAAGGGGGTCGCACACCGGACGATAAACACAGCGCCGCGTCGCGCCGAGGACAGCTGGAGGTATCGCACACCGGAAGCGCACATTCTATACTCGCCAGCTCATTTTTAGGCTAGATTCCCATTCATTAATTAGTAGCATTTTGTATTATTATAAGCAATTTCAACATTCCTTATGATGTAGCTTAAAGGAACTAAGGAATTAAACATTAAAAATATTGTCCTTGTTTTGTTAAATAGATGATAACAAATGATATTTCAGGGATATTTTAACCACTCAAGTAAGAAATCTCCATGGTTTCCATTTTAGAAATCTGGTTACCTTTCTTTCTGCACTTTAGTGATTTTAGACAGCATGACTTTTATTTGATCTGACGATGACATCATGAGTCTGCGCGGCGCTCGTGCATCTGTTGTGATTTGACTCTAGAAAGGTTTGTGTTTTTCCACATTTAAAGTGTTTAAATAGATGCAAACATTTCCGTATATGTTACAGCTTTTAAATAACTGTAAAGTAATAATTTTATCTAATATAGCAGTTTAATACTTTATCTAGGGTTAAAGAACGTTATTTTCGCGAGTGAAGCGCTTCTGCTCATAATAAATAGAGATGCTGCGTCTCATTTCGCGCTCTATATCGGTAATCAATTTAAACTAAACATGCAAATGTGTAAACGGGAAAACCGCATGCATTCGGATATTTCGAGATCAGTTTCAGTCCTCATTCATATGTGGAAATTAATCAGATATAAATCGGATATGTGCCAATGCGACTGTCATGTAAACAGGCAGATGGGATTTTCTGATGCATTTCGTTCAGTACATTACTAAAAACTGCTACAATTGGGTATTTCTACACATTTAACCCTTGTGAGTTAAAAAAAATGTACAAGGTACAAAAAGGTAGGTACAAAATGGACAAAACTGTCCATGTCCAAAAACTGTTATAAAAAATATGATTTATTAAACTTTCACTTATGTCTATTTTTTAACCAACATCTGTTCTATCCATAGATACCAAATATTCATTAATTTTCCGTATTGTAACTCTTTAAATGCTGGTTTGTTTGCATAATGCCACAGGTGGTTTTTTTTTTTTTATGAAAAAATGAAAAATAGTAATTTCCATGTACTAAATGCTGAGCAGAATTTTTTCTTTGGTTATTAGATTCTAAATTCTAAATTTGAAGCCTTGCCGATAGAATGAATGCCTATGAGCAAATATTGCATCATTTTATAGTCAAATGGCCCTGGGTTAAAAAATTGCAGTTTTCATGGGTTTCAATGTGGACATTTTTGTCCTTAAGGTTCTGAGTGTGAGTATTGTACAGAGAGTAAAATTGATTTTTTGAAGGAAATGATGGTTAAGTATTAAAATTTCAATAAAAATAAACATCTGAGCCAAAATGTATGCAGATTAACACAGGCACACTTATAACAAAAAAACAAAACTGAAATGGACAAAAATGTCCATAAGGTCACACGTCTTATGGGACCTGTGCTGGCAAAATGAGTGTAAATGCGCAAAATTAAAATTATCTGTTAAATGATCTAAATTTGTACATTTTCTGAAACGATTGCCCTGCTGAAAAAAAAAAAACAGCTAAAACCAGCCTACGCTGGTAGGCTGGCTTAAGATGGAAGGAGCTGTTTTTAACTGGTTTCCCTTTTTCTGGAAAACCACCATCATTCCAATGCTCCCCATTGACTTTGTATTGCGGGAAGCGGGCTCCTTGTCATTTCTGACTTCTAACAAAAAACAGAACAAGGTGTAAAAGCTGCTATGAGACGAGGTGTACCGTAAATAAGCTAAAAAACACCAAAACTAAGTTTTTATAAGCTCTTGACTTAAAAAAAACACAAATAGTAGATGTCAGGGTATTTCACGTTGGGCCATTCAGTTGGATCATTTCTGCAACAAAGCAAGGTAAAGAAAAGGTGCACTGACATTGAATAATAAAATTCAGTTTCTCAATACATCTCTTCATTTCAGGGTGGTGAAATAATCCTTTGACATTGTTAAATAATGAATGTTTACTGTTGCCGTTAAATTTCCCTCCAGCGAGTAGTAAGACATAACAAAGAACACAAGTTATTATTATTATTATTATTTTTTTTTTTTTAAGTCGTTAAGTAAAGAAAATGTTTATTTTACTTATATTGTATAGGGTTTAATTAGTTTACGTTCTTTTTTTTTTTGTTTTTTTTTTTTGTTTTTTTTTATTTGGAGTGCAAAAACATACATGGTAAATGCAGAAACAGAAACAACAACAACAGAAACAATACCAACAAAAAACAAAAACAAACAAAAAACTATACTAACAACAACAAAAAACAACAAAAAAACAACAACAATGATAATAAATGAGAAATGAGAACAAGACAATCTGAATAATAATAATAATGTATAAGTAGTAGTAGCAGTATAGGTAGTATTAGCATGTTCAAAAATAATAGAAATGGCCATAAATCGGAGTAACAACTATAACACCAAAGGTAGTGATGATACGGTTAATATTTTGTGATGACAGTAACAGTAATATCAATAATAACAGTAATCATAATAATAATAATAATAATAATAATAACAGCAAAAATCCCAAGGATGGTGATTACAGTATGATGTTGTGATGATGGTAACAGTAATATCAATAATTATAATAATAAAATAATAATAATAATAATAATAATAATAAATAATAATAATAAAAATAAATAATAATAATAATAATAGTAGTATTAATAACAATAGCAAAGTTTGAGTTGTAACAATGATATTTTGTGACGATGTTTTGTGATGAAGGCAACAGTACTATTACTATTAATAATAATAATAATAATAATGATGATAATAATAATAATGATATAATCACAATAGTAGTTATCTAAATATATGTATGCAGGAAAATATACTAATGAACCATACCCAACACATACCACACCTATCCGAGCTTCTGTGTCAGTGTGCATGTTTTTTTTGTTTTTTTTTCCCCTCCTTCCTCTTTTCCATTCAAGGCAACATTGTAGACATCATATGATGTATGTAAGTTTGAATTCAAGTGGTGCATTAAAAGAAGAGTGCGGTGCATTAAAATCAATATGTGGTGCATTAAAAACATGGGTGGTATTTATTGGGTGCAGTTTTAATTTATTTATATTTATAAATTTTTAATTATGTATATTTAATGATGTAATCTTCAGAAAACTGTTACCGTCCATACAAAACATCATCCCATCAATTTATTACTTTTCAATGTTTCTCTGATATAGTGATACAATAAATGAAAACAACAATAATAATAATAATAATAATAATATTAATATTAATAATAATAAAAATAATAATAATGAAAACACTCATGTTACTAATACCTTATATAAATATGAATAATATTTTGTGAATACTTAAAGATAAGTGTGTCAGATTTGTAAGAGTTGACTGAGGTCTGATGTTGGATGTTGCGATTCTGATGTATATGGAGATGAAAAATATTCTAGGGAGATGTATTCTGTAAGCAAATTTTTCCAGTGTGTTATGTGAATGGTGTTTCGGGATTTCCAGTTCAAGAAGATAGTTTTCTTGGCAATGGCTAGAGCTATGAGGAGTATCCTTTTGTTTGTTATTTCCTGATTAAGTGTTGATAGATCGCCCAGTAGACAGAGTGAAGGGGATAATGGGATGTGACAACCCAGGAGGTGGGATAGGGATTCAGTGACATGGGGTTGTTTCTTATGGACCACATATACAAGTTGATATGGATATGGACTTACGCTAAATGAAAATGTAATATACATCTTAAAGTAACAAGCATATGCTGTCTTTTTCAGGCCATGTATTCCAGGGCTGTTTGGGTGGAAAATGGAAGGGAAATGGAGGGTACAGTTCCCGATAATTGGATTGACATGAATAAAAAAACAGTTAGATGGCCAAATACTAAAATAAAAGAATCATTCAAGAGGCAAAAGGACCCCCAAGATGACTGGCTGATGTTCCTATTAAGCAAAAGAAAAATGACTTCAGGTAAGTTTTGATGAAAGAAATATATTTATTTATTACATTATTAGTATATTTATTACAGTTATTACAATGTTTATTACACTATATAATTGTGTATAACTTCTAGAAAATATTCGTGACTGTGAAACTTACAACCTGACTAGCCATGCTGAGGAGGAGGAGGAGGAAGAGGAGGAGGAGGTAGTGGTTAGGGGCAAGAGGAAAAGAGCTAAAAGAGCTTTTGATGATTATGTTGTTGGTACATGGAACATGGAAATGTAATAATTTAACACAATTTTTAACCATTTATGTTTAAAAAAAAGTGGGTATATATATATATATATATATATATATATATATATTAGGGGTGTAACGGTACGCTAAAATCGTATTCGGTTCGGTACAGTGTCTTGGAGAGCTCGGTTCGGTTAATTTTCGGTACAAAAAAAATAAGAACTTACAAAATCTTTATTTTGAAAAGCTGCCAATACACAATAGAATTCTTGCATAAAATAAATAAAAGCCACACATTTGGGTGATATTTTAAATAAATTGCACTCTTATAATGAACTACACACATTTTGTAACATTTAAAATAAAAATTAAAGCGACCCATTTGGGTCATATTTTATCATAATTTTTGGCCAAATAGGCAGCCGTAAACAGAGGTGAGGGCACGTCGCGACGCAGATGCTGCGCGTCATCACGTGTGCTTTACGTACACCCCTACACTACGTTCACCGTAAAATGCAATATATACGTTTATATTTTTTGTTTATTTGTATATGTATATTATTAATATTAATTTATTATTATAATAATATATAAAAAAGTTTTTTTTTGAGCAGCTGGGATGGTGCCCCCCTGTGAGTTGGTGCCCTACGCAGACTGTGTACTCTGCGTATAGGGAACGGCGGTACTGTAAATAACATAAGGCTATTTAGTTTGTTTAATAAAAGAACAAGGTATAGACATGTTCTATACGAAAGATAACCTTAAATGACTTCTATTGTGATATAGCGCTATATCGAAAATAAAATTAACTTGACGTACAAGGGGGGGGGGGGGGGTTTGCCGTTGTAATGGTAGGGGAAACACTGTTATATGTGCAGCGGTTGGAAGTTTTGAGCTGACATTCAGTCTGTATTTAACAGTGCGTAGGGTCCGAAGCAATCAATCACAGAACACGAGAGAGGCCGTGCTTTGATTATTTATTTATTTAGCTATAATATAATGAAATTAAACAATTATAGGATAATATTTAAATTCATTTTAAGATACCTGCGGCCCCCTGGAGGATCACTGAGGCCCCCTGGTGGGCCGTGGCCCACAGGTTGGGAACCACTGGTCTAAGGAAAGAGTTGAAATAGCGATAGAGATGTATAACTTATGAAATGAGATGGTGGACAAAGAGTTCCTCCATATAATAATTAAGGTAGATTTTCAGACTTACATTGGAAATAAAATGATAACGTTTCTATACTTACATCCATTTTGTAGCTAGCTGTGCAGAAACTAAGCAGAAAGAGCTGCAACAGCAGCAAGTGAACAGTACTGCAACGGCAGTAAGACGCACAGAGAACTTGTGCACTCAGTGGTCAAACCTCTAGTTTGTGAGGCTCCTTGTTTTTCCTCTGAGACGGGTAGCATCTAGCCCTCACAAAAACCTGCCCGTCTACTACATTTGATACTATGACAAGCAAACACATGAACATAAACACAGACATTGCCAGAGAAAATAAAATGTTAACTGATGATGACAGCATTCTGCTAATGTTAATATTAGGCTATCGTCGATAGCTGCTACACACAAGACGTTCACTTAGACCAAAGGCAGACAGTGAATGTCATATTGTTTGTAACATCACGACCACGACTGTTATATTGATTTAATAAAGTTGTACATGTCCTCTATACTATCCATACATAACCTTATAACCCTAGTCCTAGGTCTAAGTGGACACACTAGTAATTTGTTAGCCTGATTGCTCTCTAACGTTAGCTACGTTACTTACCTTGAAAGTTATGGATAAACTCTTTGTGGAAAAATGTATATCCTTTATCCTATTTGTTCCTCTTTGTGACGGAGTTTTCCTCCACGACTCTTATCACTTCGGCAAAAGTTATCTTTGGCAAACCAGTGAGGGAAGTTGTGTAGACTCTCTCCATTTTAATTTTAAATTACCTGGCTTTCTGCTGTGTTGACATTACACAGGAAGTCTGCATACCCTGTGATTGCGTATTTCCGGTTTTACTGAGAAAGGTCTATTCTTGGACTGTTTTAGGGTATGGACAAACAAACTGTATTCTTTTAACAGAATGAGTTTACCTGGTTTTATCGTGTTGTTTTAAAGTCGTTTATGTGAACCTTGTACATACACCAAATCTATTTAAACCAATCTTCTTTTATGTCTCATTCTTGTAACCACCAGTCATCTCTCTCATTTAAATCCGACCCCATTTTAGTCTTGTAACTCGGCTGATAAGGAGAGTGTTACAAACTGTATCATCCACTTCACTTGACATTCTCCTGAGTCTGTGTTCCTGACAAACTGTTTCTAACATTGATCATTTGAATCGTATTCAAATGATTCTGAAGCATGACATGATACTTAAGACTTTAAGTAATGGCTGATTAATATTCAGCTTTGATTACATAAATGTATTTCTGTATTAATATTATATTTTTATGTATATTAAAATAGAAAAGCATTATTTTAAATATGTGATATATTCCTCAATATTACCTTTTTATTTTTGATCAAACAAATGCAGGCATGCATTTAGCACAAGAGACTTATTTAAAAATGTAAAAAAAAATAGTAATGTTCCCAGATTGGTACTGTGTTCACAAAGTATTAAGTTTGGTCACAAACTTGGTTTGAACAATCAGGTATATTTGCAGTGTTGTTTTTTGTGCATTGGTTTAGCAAAGTATCAATGTATTCTGCTTTTAATGGTGCTTAGTGTCTTTATAGAGAAGTAACACACATGGAAAGGGGCCATGAAGCACATTTGGCTGTAGATAAAAATAATAGAGTATGTAACGCCGATAGATTATAACAATTAACGACCATGAGTGCTTGTGGTGTGTTTTGACGTGCCGCTCAGTTTATCTAAGAAATGATAAAACTGTGCCTCCATTGTTTCGGGGTCTGGTTGAAACCAAGCAGCAGTCTGCCATTTGAATGGCTTGATAAAGTGAACGTTACTGTTATTATAATTGGCCCTACTTAGAGTTGAGTAACACTGAAATCAACTGCAAATATAAGACTATTAAATCTATCCAGATGTCAGCAGATAATGAATAAACAAATTCAAAAACAGCATTACCAGCTTCCCTTATAAAACCAGTTTATTCTCTTTGTATTGCTACAAAAGTTCTTGAAATATGAATGCATCATGGCAGTCCTGATATAAATTACAGGAGCAGAGGTAATTCAGTCCTTCAGTCACGTAGATCTGGTCCAGCATCACAATGCTCCCGACACTGAGAATGAGTTGCTCTGGTGTGGTGAAATTTTCCTGAACCGTATTGATGAAAAATTACTCATGCTGCACACCACTGAAGATTCCATTATGAAATCAAATGTACCTACAACAACAGAGATAGCATGACTTGGGCTTAAGACAAACAAAACACTCTCTAGTCATCTGTAAGTATTCAGCTTCTATTACATTTTATTCTACATTTCCCATGTTCACACTTAATGGGACCCCAGTTATTACTCCACACCTCCATGTTTTATTCCTATTTGATTGCAACTTTGAATCATTGCTCATATACCATTTAAATTTTATCACTATTCCTCTGCTCTTTACTATTACATATTACCATCAATCCTCCATCCTCAAGAACTTTTTTACACTTGATCTCATCTGCTTGTTTCAACTCATTTATTAATGCAATTACCCCTCTGTAAATTACACTACAATTTTTCATTCCTCCCATTCTCAATTTATTGATTTCCTTTCACTATCACCAGCACTACTTACGAAGTCTTCTTCATTATTTATTTTCCCTCTTTGGCTAATAGCTAGGTTAGAGAACCTTTTCATGATATGCAAATTTTTTGAGATAGGAATTTTGGGTTTTCATGAGCTGTATGCCAAAATCATCAATATTAAAACAATAAAAGGCTTGAACTACTTTAGTTAGTGTGTCATGAATCTAAAATATATGAACGTCTAATGTTTATCAATAGATTACAGAAAATAATTAACTTTATCACAATATGCTCATTTTTTTTAAAAGGACCTGTATATTATTTGATCGGAAGATCTCTAAGATCCCATGCATTTAACCTCCCCTTGACAAAATGGGAGAGAAGTGGTCAAAATAAACTGTGATACAGAGACAGTCTACTTGTGATCCAATCAACCAAAACACATTTAAACCCAGGTGTAAACAAAGCCCAAATTCACTGCTCAGATATTTTGAAACTTATCAGAGGTGCTTCTGTGATCCTCAAGATTGTCTTGTTTGAGTGATGGCACAGCAAAGACTTCTCTCTGGTGTTATTACATGACTGTCAAACTGATAACCTAAAACTACAGATCGCTCATGTGTGATACCTCATGTGGTATTTAAGTGTTGCTTTATTTCTGAGACTCTTTCCGCAGTGACCACATATAAATGACTTTTCTCCAGTGTGAACTCCCATGTGCCGGTCAAGGTGTCCTTTTTGCCTGAAACTTCTTCCACATTGCTGGCAGGTGAAAGGCTTCTCTCCTGTGTGAACTCTCATGTGGTTTTCACGGGTTGCTTTATGATTAAACCTCTTTCCGCACTGAGGGCATGTGTAGGGTTGTTTTCCGGAGTGAATTCTCATGTGGACTTTAAATTGTTGTTTTCGACAATAACTCTTTCCACACTCAGAGCATGTGTAGGGTTTCTCGCTGAGTTCTCGTGTGGACTTTAAGGTTTTCATGTTGATCAAAACTCATTCCACACTGATCACACATGTAAGACTGATCTCCATTGTGAATTCTCATGTGTCTGATAAAGCTTTCTTTTTGAGTGAAACTTACTCCACACTGCTGGCAGGTGAAAAGGCTCTCTCCAGTGTGAACTCTCATGTGACTGTCAAGGTTTCTTTTCCATTTAAAACTGCTTCCACATTGTTGGCAGGTGTAAGGCTTCTCTACATTGTGAACTCGCATATGTCTGTTAAGGTTTCCTTTTTGGTTGAAACTTCTTCCACATTGTTTGCAGGGGAAAGGCTTCTCTCCAGTGTGAACTCGTAAGTGTCCTTCAAATTCTCCTTTATAATTAAACTTCTTTCCGCACTGAGGGCATGTGAAGGGTTGCTTAGTGTGAATTATCATATGGTCTTCAAAGAGTTGTTTTTGATGGAAACTCTGTCCACACTCAAGGCATGTGTAGGGATTCTCTCCAACGTGACTCCTAACATGTGTTTTAAGACTTCTTCTATAAACGAAAAATGCTTGCCACACTGTTGACAGCCATACGGTTTCTCTCCTGTGTGAACTCTCATGTGTCTTTTAATGCTTTCTGTTTGATTGAAACACTTTCCAGACTGTTGACATGTAAAATAACTTCTCCCTGTCTTCTGAGTCCTTTTTCTTAAGGTCTTTTCAGTCTGTGAACAACTAAAAGAGTTTTCTCCATTTATGAAATCATGATCTTTCTCTTCCATTTCATTCAGCACTTCACTCTCCTCTTTTAGTGCCATCAGATCTAAGGTGAAAAAAGACTAAAGTTAACCCCAGTTTAAAGACACGAAACACAAAACCACATCAAATTACAGTTAAATGAGTTAAATTATATGAAATTTCTGACATATGCGGATACAGAACAAAACTGAAAACAAAGAAATACTTGATTTTAATCATATATTATTTAAGTTATTCATCAAGCAGTCTCTGGTATTTTCATAAGCATAATGTGTTTTTATTGTAGTGATTGTTAACATATGCAGCCTTTAGCATTGTGTATTAGGGCTGCACGATTAACCTTTATCGCATCGATATTGAGGTTTTAACTCCCGCAATAACCTAACCTCAGGAGGCTGAGGTTTTTTCCCCGCCTCTGACATTTGAGTGACAAACCTATTAGCCAATCAAAATGGTCGAATCTTACGTTCCTGGCTTGCTGGCCAATCAGAAATGGCAATGGAAACAAGGTTGTACGCAGTGCACCGGCTTTTTGTCAGCAGCAAAGCAGCTAATTCATAGTTTTACATTACATCATATCTGTCCCAAATCTTTGTTAATGTTCATAAAGACTTGACCCTGGAAGATCAAGGATTGTGCATTTAAGCGAAACGTTTGTTTTTCTGTAGCTCTAATAAAGTCTGTATGCTTCATATAGAGATATAATTTATGTTTTAGCCTTTTCTTCAGGCCGCGGAAGCATGGTTACGCACTTAATTTCACAATGCCAGTTTTCCTTGGTCTTATTTGATTTAAATAACTGATCAACAAAAATATGAATTAAAAATTAAGATAAAAATTATACAAAACGAAATTCGTTTGAGAAAGGATTTCCCACAAATAAAAACGTACGAAGTTGTCAAAAAATTGTATCTGACCCTCTCCAATTCTCCCGGCTTATTGCAGTCCAATTCATACCACGTCGTCCTCTTTGACATTTACAAGTTACACAAACTTCTTTCGTAATAAACAAATAATATTTAAACAATGTAAAACAGAAAAAAATTCTTAAATGGCTAAAACAATATATATCGCTCTTTCTCTTTTCGTTTGATCTCTTTAAACTAATCTTTGCCGCTTTTTTGATAATTCTTTAAGTAAACATTTGCCGGTTTGGTGATTAAATAAACTTCCCCTTTAGACTTCCCCTCGAACTACTCGCGACGCATCCTGGGGATGCACTTTTTTCCAGGGGTTTCAGTACAGCGTAATCGATATTGCGTCACCAGGCAGGCGTGGCCTATTTGAGAATTTGCATAGGTCACCGATCATGCGCAGTTAGGGAAAAGCAATTTGCTTCAAATACCTCCACTATTGCAGGGCTTTCGTGCACTTCATATTCATATACAGTATCATGAAATACCTGTCCACGAACGCAGGGGTTTCGTGCACTTCATAATTATATTCATATACAATATCTTGAAATACCTGTCCACGATCGCAGGGGTTTCGTGCACTTCATAATTATATGCATACAGTGTCTTGAAATACCTGTCCACGAACGCAGGGGTTTCGTGCACTTCATAATTATATGCATACAGTGTCTTGAAATACCTGTCCACAATCGCAGGGGTTTCGTGCACTTCATAATTATATTCATATACAATATCTTGAAATACCTGTCCACGATCGCAGGGGTTTCGTGCACTTCATAATTATATGCATACAGTGTCTTGAAATACCTGTCCACGAACGCAGGGGTTTCATGCACTTCATAATTATATGCATACAGTGTCTTGAAATACCTGTCCACAATCGCAGGGGTTTCGTGCACTTCATAATTATATGCATACAGTGTCTTGAAATACCTGTCCACAATCGCAGGGGTTTCGTGCACTTCATAATTATATTCATATACAATATCTTGAAATACCTGTCCACGATCGCAGGGGTTTCGTGCACTTCATAATTATATGCATACAGTGTCTTGAAATACCTGTCCACGAACGCAGGGGTTTCGTGCACTTCAATTATATGCATACAGTGTCTTGAAATACCTGTCCACGAACGCAGGGGTTTCGTGCACTTCATAATTATATGCATACAGTGTCTTGAAATACCTGTCCACGAACGCAGGGGTTTCATGCACTTCATAATTATATGCATACAGTGTCTTGAAATACCTGTCCACGAACGCAGGGGTTTCGTGCACTTCAATTATATGCATACAGTGTCTTGAAATACCTGTCCACGAACGCAGGGGTTTCGTGCACTTCATAATTATATGCATACAGTGTCTTGAAATACCTGTCCACGATCGCAGGGGTTTCGTGCACTTCATAATTATATGCATACAGTGTCTTGAAATACCTGTCCACGAACGCAGGGGTTTCGTGCACTTCAATTATATGCATACAGTGTCTTGAAATACCTGTCCACGATCGCAGGGGTTTCGTGCACTTCAATTATATGCATACAGTGTCTTGAAATACCTGTCCACGATCGCAGGGGTTTCGTGCACTTCATAATTATATTCATATACAATATCTTGAAATACCTGTCCACGATCGCAGGGGTTTCGTGCACTTCATAATTATATTCATATACAATATCTTGAAATACCTGTCCACGATCGCAGGGGTTTAGTGCACTTCATAATTATATGCATACAGTGTCTTGAAATACCTGTCCAAGATCGCATGGGTTTCGTGCACTTCATAATTATATGCATACAGTGTCTTGAAATACCTGTCCACGATCGCAGGGGTTTCGTGCACTTCATAATTATATTCATATACAATATCTTGAAATACCTGTCCACGATCGCAGGGGTATCGTGCACTTCATAATTATATTCATATACAATATCTTGAAATACCTGTCCAAGATCGCAGGGTTTTCGTGCACTTCATAATTATATTCATATACAGTATTTTGAAATACCTGTCCACAATCACAGGGGTTCCGTGCCCTTCATAATTATATTCATATAACATTACAGTGTCTTGAAATAACGTTACCTGGCCACGATACCGTTGTAAACCATGATTTATTTTCGTAAATAGACGCTACACGTTTTACATTTCTATAACGGCTGTTTATTTGTTTTCGAAAATCGTTTAAATTTAAGATTTTAAAACATAAAAATAACCTGTATGACTGTGTTGTCCTTCATTATCCATCAGTGCTGATCCTAGGTTTTGAAATGCCCGCGCAAAAAAACTGACTTACTGCGCATGATCGGTGACCTCTCTTAATAATTTTTTTTTTAGAAAGGGGCGTTTTCCCAACGCCCCCAGGGACGCCCATTTTACGTCGTGGTAATGAAACCCCTGGAATTTAGTGAGTCCCACGCATCCTGTGTGTGTGTGATACCTGCGCTGCCAGTTGTCCGCACAACGAAGCGCTGCACTTTTGCACGGTTTCATTAAGGGTGGGTGAAAAATGGACTCTCCGATGCATCGCAATCCTCTTTTCAACGAGCTTGTGTTTTTTCCCGCATATGGCACGTGTGCTTGCTAGAGACGCGGCGGGCTTCGTTGCACAGAGTTTGCACTATGAGACATGTGCGGATTGTTTGACAGTGTGCCCAGACAGCAGCTGACTCCGTGCCGGATCCGTTTTCAAACCGGCAAATCCGCATAACAGTCACATCTGTTTCAGTGCTGTAACACGGATTCAGCCCGAACCGAGTTTCAGTGGGCGGGAACAACAGTCGCAAAGCCGGATCTGGTCCGTGTCCGTGGAAACGAGCGCGCAAAATTTTCTGGAGTTGTAGTCACGATCGATATTCCTACGTCCTGAGAGCCATAAACCTTACCAAGGTAAGTGACAGTGTGCTTAAACTGTTCTATTAATAAATTAATGTATTTTTGATTATGTTGTGTACTCTTTAAACTAAAAAAAACGTTTGAAAATTAAGTAAAATTGGTACTGAATAGTAATGTTAGCCTGTTCGTATGTTAGCAAAGGGCATGCTAACACGAAGCAGACAGCCTGTAAGTTACTTATATGTAACTTGCTAATTTTTACTGCTTCTATTAATTTTTACTGTCAGTGTTTACCGTGTGGTAATTGTAGTGATAGGCTAATGTTATTATATGATATCTGCAGACTGCAACTAATTAAAGTGCTTCTCTATGTTGCTCATCCTGCTTCTCACAGTGCTTTAAGTCAATAATCTAGAATAACGTTAAATGGTTATTTTGGCCGAAAATCTAAAAAAAATCTTACTTTAAAAGATGTGATAACAGATTATTTGATATAGATGAAGCTCTGTTCATTTTGAAGTTTGTGATATCGCGATTACGTGAGATGACTGACATGTATTGAGATTGAAATTCAGCATGGTTGGGTAGACAGCAATTTATATAGCAATGAAGAAATTGTCCATCAACACTATATAACAATGTGTCTCCATTTCAGATTTCCACCAGAGAACCAGGTGTACTGTAGGGTAAGTCTTTTTTGTTGTTTTTAGTATTTAATTGAATAATTCAAGCTATTTGAATGCCGCTTTGTATAATTAACTATTAGGGCTGATTATGGCTTGCAGTTTTTCTGGACAAATGCTCATTAAAACAACTTTACAGTTTACACTAAGCATTCTGAACAGTTTAGCTGTCTTGACAGTCATGTAGCAGTCTGTGTCATACCAGCAGCATACCATCATACACAATAACAAAAGCTAAAGACTAAAGGCCTGTTTACACGAAAAAAGGATAAATATCAGCATAATTAAAACTATATTTGTGTCCACAGCATTGAACTATAACAATGTGACTGATAATTAGTTAATAATAAGTAAAGAAAAGCAACAAACAGACAAGTACACGGTGATTCCTTACCTTATTTATACAGAGATCTAAAAAAATCACACATACAGGGGAAACAATATTGTTTTTTCTCCTTCACATTATATAACACATTTTAAACCGGCAAATTCAGTGAAATCATTAACTGAAAATTACCCCTTAAAGGGATAGTTCACCGAAAAATGAAAATTTGATGTTTATCTGCTTACCCCCAGGGCATCCAAGATGTAGGTGACTTTGTTTCCTCAGCAGAACACAAACGAAGATTTTTAATGAAAACCGGTGCAGTCTGCCAGCCAAATAATGGACGTAGATGGGCACCAGACCTTTAAAAGTAAACAAAAACATGCGCAAATCCAAATTACACCCTGCGGCTTGTGACGATACATTGATGTCCTAAGACACAAAATGATCGGTTTGTGAGAAACTGAACAGTATTTATATCATTTTTTTACCTTTGATACACAGCCACGTCCATCTGTCATGAGCACGAGTTTATCATCAGGCTTGTTACCTGTGTACGCGTTCTGGTGTAGAATACGCAAACACCAGAAGGGGAAATCGGTGAAAAGTCCCGGATGGAGTTTGCTCAAGCAAACGTAATCTTTTAGCTTTAAATCGATTTGAACAATCAGGATAAGCTCAAGTTATTACCATTTTGAATAGCCGCTATACCCACAATCTCTGTGCACTGTGTAAACAATGAGTGTCGTATACATGTGACAGATCGCTTCCGGTGTTTGCATATACTACGCCAGAGCACGTTCACATGTAACGAGCCGGATGCTAAACTCGTGCTCATCACAGATGGACGTGGCTGTGTATCAAAGGTAAAATATGATATAAATACTGATCAGTTTCTCGCAAAAAAACGATCGTTTCGTGTCTTAGGACATCAATGTATTGCCGTGAGACGCAGGGTGTAATTTGGATTTGTCTGTGCATGTTTTTGTTTACTTTTAAAGGTTTGGTGCCCATCTACTTCCATTATATGGCTGACAGACTGCACCGGTTTTCGTAAAAAAAATCTTTGTTTGTGTTCTGCTGAAGAAACAAGTCACCTACATCTTGGATGCCCTGGGGGTAAGCAGATAAACATCACATTTTCATTTTTGGGTGAACTATCCCTTGAAATGAATTTGCTGATTGTCAAACCTTGTAAAGATTTTTTTGGTCACAATTTGGTCTTTTTAGAGACAATGAAAAGGAGGGAATTGCCTTTATCAACCTCTGGAGTCAGACGGAGGGCTCGAGTTTCACTTGAAAAACGACTGCATGACATTGCAGAAGACTTACAACCAGAGCCAGCTTCAGCTTACAAAGATGACACATATTCCACCACCAATGACAATGACTCAAGACTCTCTCAGACATATGAGCATTTAGATTCAGTTTGCTCAGATGATGTTGGAGGATTGACTGAAACACAAAATGTTTCAGAGCCTGACACTGAATCTGAGTCAGAATCAGAGCTTGCAGATAAGCCAGTCAGTCTTGTTGAAAGACTAGCCAACTGGTCTATAGAGTTTGGTGTTTCTTTAGTTGCCCTCACAGCCCTTCTTAGTTTGTTGAGAGTGTACCACCCAGAACTGCCAAAGGATGCTAGAACCATCCTTAAAACAAAAACCGAATATAAGATCCATCAGAAATGTGGTGGGATGTATCATTATAGAGGTATCCTGACAGCTATCGGTAACACCCTAACCCAACTAATTGATAAGGTTGCAGATGGCTTTACTTTCAAATTGCAGATAAATATTGATGGCCTTCCATTGTTTAGGAGTACAAATTTACAGTTATGGCCCATTTTAGGACTTTTGTTAAATGTCCCAATGAAAGAACCTGTTGTTATCGGGCTCTTTTGTGGTACAAAAAAACCAAATGCCCCTGATGAATTCTTGAGAGACTTCACCCACGAATTAAAGCAGCTGCAGGAAGGAGTCTGTTTTAAAGAAAAAAGGGTTTTCTTTGAACTGGATTCTGTTGTGTGTGATACCCCTGCTAGAGCTTTTGTAAAAAATACAAAGGCTCACAATGGATATCATGGATGTGACAAGTGTCGCCAGCCAGGTGTTTACTTTAACAACAGAATGACATACCCCCAGAATGATTTTGTGTTACGGACTGATTTATCATTTGCAGACAGAGCTGACGAGGGCCATCATCATGATGGACCACATGGGTTTTCTGGTGTAGACGTGGGCATGGTGACTAGATTCCCTCTAGACTACATGCACCTTGCATGTTTAGGTGTCATGCGCAAATTGTTACAGCTTTGGCTGAAAGGCCCTTTGAAATTCCGCTTGTCCTCCAGTTTTGTTGACCGTATTTCTCAAAGTCTGACTCAGATGCGTGCATACATACCTGTTGAGTTTGCAAGGAAGCCAAGATCTTTGAGGGAACTAGACCGTTGGAAAGCTACCGAATTTAGACAATTTCTGTTGTATACTGGTTCTGTTGCTTTAGCACCATATTTAGAGAGTACTTTGTATAATAACTTTATGTTATTTTATACAGGTATGTGCATTCTTATCAGTCCTCAGCTGTGTTCTTCATTTAACAATTACGCAAACACACTGCTGACAACATTTACAAAACACGTTGGGGAGCTTTATGGAAAAGATGCCCTAGTGTATAATGTGCATGCCTTGGTCCACCTGTCAGCTGATGCCAAATTGCATGGTTCTTTAGACTCCATCTCAGCTTTTCCATATGAAAATTACCTCCGTACACTGAAGAAGTTTGTGAGAAAGCCAGAATTTCCTCTTGCGCAGATAATAATAAGATTATCAGAGGTTGAAAAAATCAGTACTGTTGAGTTGCCCTGTAAAGCTTTGAGAATGCAACATTATGTTGGACCTGTTCCTGATGGCCTTCAAGCAACAGCACAGTACAGGGAGCTGCAGACTGAACGTTGGTCAGTGAAAGTTTCCAGAGGCAACAATGTTTTTGCTATAGGCAAAGACATTTGTGTTATCCATAACATTGTTCAGTCTGTTGAGGGAATATATGTAGTGTTTCGAGTTTTTACAGACATGGTAAATTTCTTTAACTATCCAATGAGCTCTGATTTTCTTAGAGTATTTATTGTGTCTGAGCCTACAGGTCCATTTAGGGTAGCCAAAGCATCACAGATCTCTCACAAGTGTGTGCTCCTTCCTTACAAAGATAAGTTTGTTGTCATGCCCCTCTTGCATGGCCAGTTCTAGTACACAGATCTATTAGTTCCAGGATATAGGTGGGGGGTTATGGAAGGTGAGGGTCTAGGATGGTTTAGGAGTGGGAGACAAAACTACAAAGACTGACTTTACAAAAAAACTACTGAAGAGCTGCTTTACTGCAAAAGCTTTCTGGATACTGGATTTTGACCATGTGAGTATCCCCAATAAATAATAATAAAAATGCTACCAAAA
Organism: Garra rufa; assembly: GCF_049309525.1. Classification (NCBI taxonomy): domain Eukaryota; kingdom Metazoa; phylum Chordata; class Actinopteri; order Cypriniformes; family Cyprinidae; genus Garra; species Garra rufa. Next base: position 3,367,570 of record NW_027394279.1, on the reverse strand, counting down.
CTACTTGATGAAGCCTATTTCAGACAATGTGTTCCATTAAATGGATAGTTCACCCAAAAATGAAAATTTACTCCCCATTTACTTATCCCTAAGTTGTTTCAAACCTGTTTGATTTTCATTTTTTCTCTTGAACACTTCTCAATTCCAGTCCTCTGATGGAGCAGTACACTGCAAAAAAAGCTTTTCTAGCTTAGATTTTTTGTCTTGTTTCCAACCAAAATATCAAAAAATTCTTAAATTAAGAAGAATTTTCTAGACAAGTAAAAATTATTTTCTTGTTTTCAGATAAAACAAGTCAAAATTAAGTGAGTTGTTGCTTAGAACAAGCAAAATAATGTGCCAATGGGGTAAGAAAAAAAATCTTATTTCAAACAGAAAACAAGATTATTTTTCTTACCCCATTGGCAGATTATTTTGCTTGTTTCAAGCAAAAATTAACTTAATTTTGACTACTTTTTTCTGAAAACAAGAAAATAATTTTTACTCATTTAGAAAATCCTTCTTGATTTAAGAATTTTTAGATATTTTGGCTGGGAACAAGACAAAAAATCTAAGCTAGAAAAGCATTTTTTGCAGTGTATTTACTACCCAGAGCCGTAATTTACTGACAAGCTATGCAATATCACATTCATTTTTGGAGGCGATACATATCCAATGATGAACACAATGTTGCTTAGCTTGTCAGTGAACTACAGCTCTGTGTAGTCAATGCTGCTACACTGATGTAGTGTACAGTACATGGAGTTGAGGAGGGGCCCATAAACTGATCCCTGAGAAACCCCAGTGACCACTTGATGTGCTTTGGTTACCTCCCCAGGCCACTGAGAAAAACCTACCAGTGAGATAAGATTTAAACCAGTGAATGGGAATATTTATAAATGAAGTGTTTAATGTAAGTTGGCTGAAGGCAAATTTCAGTACCTTGAATTTCATGCGAGTGGCTATTGGTAACCAGTGCAAACTGATGAAGCGGGGTGTCACCTGGGCTTTCTTTGGCTTGTTAAAGACCACTCTCACTGCTGCATTCTGGATCAGCTGCAGAGGTTTGATAGTCATTTTGGCATTTTGGTTTGATAGCACTCTTCCTCTTCTCTAAAGCGCAACATGGCCTCACCCCCTTTGTTGCATGTTTCCAGGAGTGGGGTTGTTGTAAATGTGAGGGTTTGTGATGTCACCATCCTGGGATGTAGCTTGTTGTAGTCCCTAGCAGCCGTATTTGTAGGCATTGAACTACAATATCTCTGTTCGCTTTGATCTTTCAGCATCATAACTTTGCACATGCTTAAGCAGCAACATTACACACTAACTAAAGTTTAAAAAGTGAAATCACAATCAACTATCCCTTTAAAGAATGTTGGTGTTACTTAACTCAGTGGTTCTCAACGAAATGTGCAGAGCAGTGGGCCCCGTGGACTATGAAAGTTTAACAGTTAACTAATTGTTAATTACATTTAATAACAGTAAATGTAACAGATTATGTGTATATGTTGTTCCTTGTGCATGTGTAATTTAGAATCTTTTGCAGGAAAAGTCAAGTTGGTAATGATGGTAATAACAGAATTGAGCAAACAATGCAAATATATGGAGTGAAGGACAATGTTAAAGAAGTGTTTCCAATGTTGTATATCATATGGATTGTCTTTTAAAATATGTAATAATTTCTGCAACAACTTCTTTTTCAGATGTTTCTAGTTGTGGAATTTATGGAAACAAAGACTGTGAACATCATATCAGAATCATGGTTTGAAGATGGTGTTACTTCATGGCCGAATTATAAAAGTGATGAACGCATTAATAGAGCTGTGCAAAAATGTGAAGTGCCAGGAACAGACTGGAAAAAATATGATGTTCGTGTCCTTTCAAGAGCTGGTAAGGATCTGCTTTAGAAACAAAATTCTATTTATTTGTGTTATGAAACACACCAACTCTGTATTTAACATTTAACATAATTTTAATTATTAATGGTTTCTATGTCTATATTGTATACATTAATTTACACACATTTAACAGTCAGTACTTAATAGTGGGTTTAAAACACAAGGTAAACATTGTCACGTATTTGGCAATAGTTGTTCTTCAGAGAAAATGGGATAGTGTAGTATGGAGGACGAGGAATGACCTGAGTATAAATAAATGCAGAAATGCAGAAATTAATAAATGTAGAAATACATAATGTATAATTTTGTCAAAAGTGTCATTTTGAATCGTGCTATACATGCTTTTATCCAAATGTAGTATAACACAAATGGTACAAAATAGCGCAATTAAAAATGACACTTTTGACATAATTATTTATGTATTTCTACATTTATTTATTTACTTCAGTGTTTATTTAATCATTCATTTATTTATGGATTTATTAATTTGTATATGTATTTCTATATTTATGTCAGCATTTATTTATTCAATAACTTATGTATTTCTACATTTATTAATTTCTGCATTTATGTATTTCTTCATTTATTTATTTATTTATTTATACGTAAGTCAGTTCTCATCCTCCATAGTGTAGCACCATAAACATCCTCTAGACAGACAATTATAAAATTCCATAGACTAGTACAGTAATAATGCAAAATGGATTTAATAGTGTACGTTGTGTATTTTTGACACAGTCATCATTTCTTGCATGTGAGTTTGTAGAAGTGAAATAATTGCTTATTTATTTGTTTTGTTTTTTTTGTGAATTTTGATCAGGTGATTACCATAAAGCAAGAGAGAAACTGAAGGCCTCACTGACCTGTAATACCTCTGAGTTACAAACAGATGACGAGCAAGAAGTCACTAGGAAGAGAAAAATTAAACCAAGGTTACATATTCTGAGACAGTGGCACCTATCTACCATTTAAAATATGTTTAGACGTTTATTTGGGCTCTTTGCAGAGTGGGTATTTTGTCTTGTAGTACTACAAAAGGTCAAGTAAAAAATGTCTTAATACAGACTCTGTAGCGTAGGTTAATTGAACACTTAGTGTGTTTGTTTGAGTATAAGCAGTTCCTACTCTTAAAGCAATTTGTTTTTTTTTTTTTTTTTTTTTTTTTTTTGTTTTTAACCATGCAAAAAAACACGATTACTTGAAGTTTGTTTTGTTTGTTAGGCAAATCTTTGGTGATACAGACTCTGACAGTGAACCAGAGGGGGGTATAAAGAAGAGATACCACACCATCTTCCCTTGTTCAGTGCCACCGATTCCTCCACCTACTCCTGACGTTTCATGTAATGAAACTTGCCAGACTTCTGCTAGACCTCTGCTAGACCCGAGGCAGACTGAATATTCTTCTTTCCCTGGTAAATGGTATATTCCTGTAATGCTATTGAATCATTCTGTAAGTTATGTTTTTGTTAATACTGTTATATTAATGTTACAACTAAACGGCTAGATATTAGTCAAGTCATTGTTAGTTATAAACTTCAATTTACATTTACATGTAGTTATTTAGCTGATGCTTTTATCCAAAGTGATTTACAAATGAGGACAGAGTATTACAGTGAATTATTATAAAATTTTGTTGTTCACTTAAAAAATGTTTCATTTTAATGTTTCATAGCAGCACCACCTGTCCCCTTAAGTACATCTCACATGCCTTCCAGTCCTCTGCGCCACTGCTCCGATGGCCGTTTTCCAAATATGATGCATTCTGAAGATAATTATTACACAGGTATTTTTTTTTTTAAATAATTGTTTGTTTGTTAGCATTGTTCGTCAGAGTCATCACTTATAGGCAAAAAAACAATGAGCTTAAAAACAATGTCTTTCCTAGCCTCAGTGCCTCCAGTTGCAATTCCTGTCTCTCACACATCATCAATCTCTATGGGCCAGTTCTCTGCCATGCCTCTGTCAGATGAGCATACCTTTAGGCCCACATTTAGACTGGGGAAGACAGGCAATGGACCAATTCCTTGTTCTGGTAAAAGCCTTTCAATTTACAACATCCCGTTTGTAAAATGATATATATTAAAGTGATGGTTCGGAGTAGATTTGACTTCATTGCTATGCACTCCGAAACCCATGTAAATACCCCATCCGAAGTTTTTTTTTTACCTTAGTCGAACATTGACGGAATTAGGTGAGCTTGTCGAATGGCTTGCTATAGCCGTACATGGTACATGTGATGTATCTCGTAAATTGCACCACTAAACGAGCAATTATGTACTCACGAAACGCTGCATTGGAAAATTTGTAAGTCCACCATGAGTGTATTAAAAACAACTGTTAACCGATCACTACTAGCCTCAAAAATCCAAAATGGTGACACGTTGACATCACTTCCCTGGTTTGGGAAAAGCACGTAAAAGTCCACCTACTACGTAGGGATAGATACAAATGGGTGGCATCTTGTCCTATTTTTCCACTCACGCTCCAGTCATCTGGAGCAACTATGTTTCTTCTTCTTCTTTCTCCTCGACAAGCTTACCGGTACTCTCTTCTGGCAATATATGTCGTGATATGGGCGGTGTCTCACGACATCACCTGGTTTAGAATATCCAATTTTTTTTCCTGAAGTATTAACAACTTAGTTTTTACATAATCTTTTTTTGTGAAATTGTTTTATCAACAAAATATCGTTGCATTCGTCGTTAGATGCATCGATTTCTGATAGGAAGTTGACATGCACACAGACGTAGTAGGTGGACTTTTACGTGCTTTTCCCAAACCAGGGAAGTGACGTTGATGTGTCGCCATTTTGGATTTTTGAGACAAGTAGGCATCGGTTAACAGTTGTTTTTAATACACTCACGGTGGACTTACAAATTTTTCAATGCAGCGTTTTGTGAGTACATACCCTATTTACACTCCTGTAGAAGTTTGGTAAGATTACTTGCACGTTTAGTGGTGCAATTTACGAGATACATTACATGTACCATGTACGGCTGTAGCAAGCCATTCGACAAGCTCACCTATCTCCGTCAGTGTTCGACTAAGGTAAACAAAACTTCGGATGGGGTATTTAGATGGGCTTCGGAGTGCATAGCAATGTAGTCAAATCTACTCCGAACCATCCCTTTTAGAAAACGTTTGTTTTTGGTCTTTAAATGTTTCCTTTTTTTTTTGTAGCTGCTCAGCTTCACATCTTAACTTTGTTGGAACATGTCAAGGAACAGCAAATGCAAGTTGCTGCTGCTGTAAACAATCTAGCTGGAAGACTGGGGACAGAAACTCCTGTGGCTGAAATGCCTAGCAACATCAGTATCCCATTGACCACTCTGCCTGAAGTTTAGGAGTTGGAGGAATGGCTTAAAGAGCCAAGAAATGCACGGGCTAAAGAAAACATGGTATGTTTTTTTGTTTTATTTGTTTTGTTCCCATGAGCAATCACCCTTAATCGATTAATTGTTAACCTTAATGCTGCAAAATGCGTCTATTGCAGTGGCATAAAGTCCCCGGCATGACAGGATGTGCAAATGCCACTCTAGGTCATAGTAACAAATTAACAAGTTGTAAGAACAAATTACATATGCCCTGCTCATGTACCGCAGCAAAGCGCAGTGCCTGCTATGAAACAATCATCTGCATTATCCACTTTCCAAACTGTTACCAAAATACCTTTGGTGATGCCATGAACATATAGACACCAAGTAAGATAATAAAATATCAGAACTGTCATGCATGTATTCATTTGTATGGTAACAGCAGAATTTGTGTAAAATGTTGTATATAAATGTCACTGAAATTACTACTATGTTATTGAATATATCTTATGGATGTGTTATGGTTTACATCAATTTTAAAGTTTGCAAACATAGCTTATAAACATGTTCTCCACACTGTATTTTCTAATCAAAAATATCTAATTATATATAATGTGTTTTTGTCTTTTCAGACATCTGCTCTGGGTGCTGTTGGAGGACAAAGCACCAACAGAGTCACATGGAACATACTTTCAAGGCTTTTCTCACATGCAGTAGCCAAACAAATAAACTGGAAAGGAGTCAATGGGAAGAAGTGCTTTAAGGAAATGCTTACACGAAGTTTGTTGATCAGTAAGTATGGTATAAAACCAAGAAGAGTATTAGACACCTTCATTACAAAGCTCAAAAGTATTTGGACACTTATCTACAAAATGTAGATGAGTTTAAACATTAGTTTAGGTCATTGTCCACATATTTGTTTTATTCTAAGCATCAGCATCCACTACAAGGATATCAGTAGTGTTGATCTGAAGTGTAGTAGTCATTGACCAAACAGCATGAAGTATTAGATGGCAATATATTCTTTGTTAAAACAGAATAGGTAATAATAAAATACTATACAAGTGCACCAGTTGATTTTATTCAATTAAAATTAAGCTATAAATAATTGATATGCCTTTATCCCTTAACTCATTTACATTACATTATGGAGCTCAGTAGTCTGAGGAAGTTGGAGATGCTTATTTTAGTTTTTTTTTTCTCAACAGGAGCTGTAAGGAAGAACCACTCTTCGACCAATGCAGCAGACAATGAAATCGATTCATACGCCATCCGTTGGTTTAATCTTGCCTCTGACCGTGGCGGCGGCCGGAAAGAACGTGCAAGAGCCAAAGAGGCATTAACTGAGGTAAAATCAGATTGAAGAAGCATTGTTGCATTTACTATTACTTTTTTCATCAGCATAACATTACAGTGAGCAATAGTGGCTGACCTCATAAAGAAAAAATACAACTTTTTTTTTACATTTATTACTTAAAAACACAGCAAGGCAAAAATAGCAAAAAACCTCTCGCTTAACTAATATAAATTTCAAACATTAAAGTCAAGTAAACTGTAAACGTGCTATTGACAATTTATTATTGTATTACTAAGATACAAATGAAATAAACAGTTTTTTGAGTGTAGGATTCAGGTACAAAAAAAGATTAAATGTATAATAACATGTTGGAATGTTTAAACAACAGCTGCAGTCACTATTAACCAGGGATGCGCCAATCAACCAGCCGGAGATCGTTATCGCCCGATAATTACATTTTATGACTCAATCGGTACTCATTAAACTTGGCTCACGAACTGATCGCAATTTGATAACATCAGCGTGTGAGGATGTACATGATGCATGTGGACATAAATTAATTGGTGCCTCAATTGCCGGCATGCATATACTATGGTAAAGAAATACTATGCCAAAGACAACTCGTCGTATGGTGATAGCTTGCATCGTTCTGCACAATTTCTGCAAACACGCAGGTACTTTGAGTAGTAGTAAATCTCCATCACGTGCGTTCAGCTGAAGCGGCAATTAAAACACACAGCCGTGAATCACTGACAACCTATGCCAAATCGCGCTCATCATCAAATGCGATTTTGAGCGCGATTTGGCGTAGCTTTTCAGTGATTTACGGCTGTGTGTTTTAATTGCCGCTTCAGCTGAACGCACGTGATGGAGATTTACTACTACTCAAAGTACCGGCTTCATTGACTAAACACACCTCACAACATCGTGCGATTAATCGTGCAGCCCTAGTATAATAACATGTTTAACATTCAGCACTGATTTTTATATTATTTATTATTTATCATTTATCATTTTTATTTTAATTATTCATGTGAAACCAAGCATTTTAATACAGGCATCTGTTAATTACAATTGCTATGTATAAATTTGTTAATATAAGCTGTTTACAATTTAAATAACTAAATAACTAAACATTTAACAAATCATAATTCAATAATAATCCTTACCAATATCTTAAAAAACTTTTCAAAACAGGTTAGCACACTCCTACTAAGTGAACATTAATTCTACATAACCTCTTTACTTAACCATTCAAATATAACTAAACATTTAACAAATGGTAATTCATGAACAATAACCTACCAATGATTTGAAAAACATTTCAAAACAGGTTAGCACACTCCAACTAAGGGAACATTTACTCTTCTTTTATTTGGCCATAAAATGAGTTGTATGAAGTGCTGATGTGCCCTTGTTTTTTTTTTTTTTTGCAGATGCCCCATGAGAATTAAATAGATTGACGGTCCCACCTGTTACCTACACATACTCCTACTGCCATGTTACCTACAGTTAATTATATGACATTATTATTGTTACGATTTCTTTAATTGCTCTGCTGTTTTCGGATTAAGACCACATTGTTTGGACTGAGGAGACCGATTCCTGTAGTTGCACAGAACTAAAAATAAATAAATAAATGAAATAATTTATGTTGTTCTTGTACTTTTTTCAGGTAAGTAGGATTTGAATAATTTCCAAATCATTGCATTTCTTTTTTTATTTACACTTTACACAACATCCAAACTTTTTTGGAAACAATGTTGTAAATGTGTATTATTTTTTTATTAGTATGAAGTATACTGACAATTTAAATTTCTTTGAAACAGTGCTTAAACAATAGATGAAGAACTGTTAGTGTACATCTGACACATTTATTGGATGTTATTTCCTGTTCTTTTAGTCCCATACCGTCCCGTAAAAACATAACAAAGGCCCAAAACATGGAGAAAAATCTGTAAATAATGTCTTTAACACACTAGTTAGTGAAACTGGCTCCTGGTTAATTTATTTTTATCTTTTTAAATTTGAACAACTGTTGTATTACAGTTTTCATATAGTATTTGTTCAGATTCTTCTCATTGTGAAGCACTGTTTTAAGCTTGGTAATTATTATGTAAGCATAGTAAGTAGACAGTTATGTCAAATTTACTGTAGTGTCCTACAGTACTTTTTACTGTATGTTTAAAGTGAAGGAGTGACTGCTGTGTTAACACTAACGTTAGATTATGAGGTGGTATTATATTTAGTGCAGTAGCTGTTTATATGTATAAATCAGTGCTTAAAATTTTTTGTGTAACAGTTTTTATATGTATAAATTCTATATATGTATACTATTTGTGTGTGTGTCTGTGTAAATATTTGCAAACATATATTAATATAAACATGAACTGGCCCAGATCCGGCTTGGTACTGGCCTTAAGTCCGGCGTGGTACTGGCACAGATCTGGAATGGTAGTGGCTCAAATCCAGCATGGTACTGAACCAGATCTGACATGGTATTGGCCCAGATCCGGAATGGTACTGGCCCAGATTCGGCTTTGTACTGGCCCAGATTCGGCCCACATTTGGGCCAAATCACCATTAAGAAATCCGCATCTGGCCCGGGGCTGGCCCAGTTCTGGTCCAGATGCGGAAAAACGGATCCGTGCCGGTATTGACCCGTTGTGCCGTTCAAAACCGGCCCGAGTCCGTTGCACGGATCTGGCCCAGAACTTGCGATAGGTCTGGGCCAGATCTGGGCCAGATGATTTTTGCTATCTGGGTATTTACAAATAAATCGCTGAAATATATTAATTTTAAAGGCGTTCTAATTCGTGCAAGTTATGTTGTTTATGAGCACATACGGAGAGAGTTCGTGCTGACGGCTTGTATACTCGCTGAAGGGTGCGAGCTTTTCTTTTACAAGAACTACTCACAAACCACTGAACTTAGCTGTTGATATGTTCTAATGGGTTTTTAGAGTTAAATCGCTGTAATATTTACATTTTTAAGGCGGTATTTATTTGTATTTCCACCGATTTCAGAGTGACTGTAAGTAAGAGGTTTGAGTCCCGCCTCTTTAGTCGAGAGGTATTACTGTTAGAGGGCGCATTTTTTCTCAGCCCATGTAATTCATTGGGAAATTTGTCATATTCAAAAATTAATAATAAATCAACTGTACATCTGATCAGTTCAAATAGATATAGCAACTCTTTCGGGACAAGGGCCCAGGTCTCTGCCAAGTTTGGGCCTTGTGGCTTCAAAGGCCTCGGAGGAGTAGCTGTCAGAAATTTCTGTAGATCATAAGAATAATAACATATAATAACTAGAAGCTAAAGTTCGATTACAAACTTTAAATGTTGGCTTGGAGAGCCAAATTGGGCAGCCTTCGGGCAAAAGGGCCAGCCCAGAACACCATAGTGGATTAATATGTGTATTTTAGGTTAAAACGGCTTGCCATACTGGAATAATTGATGAGCGCCTGCTTCAAAGCCGCGTCGCGTTGCCGTGCGGTTGAGCCGAAAAGCAGAAATAAGCAAGCATTTAAACTTTTTATTATATGACTGAACTATTATTGTGTTTAATCGCTGGAGTGTTTGTATTAAAATACCTTTAAAAGACGTGCAAATGATGTCTTTGTTAACAGACACATAAATGCAGCCTTGCATCTCATGTTAAAGTTAAGCCTATGAAAAACGTAATTTGCACCCAATGCAGGTCTTTAAAAATATTCTTCTATATTTATTGTGTTGAATCGCTGGAGTGTTTTTATTTAAATGCCTTTAAAAGACGTGCAGTCATGTATAATTCTCAGACAGACATCTCGGAGCTCATGTCTAACACACTGCTGAACGCAGCGCTCTCTGAAAACAAAATGCTCACAAACAACTGCATTTAGCTGTTGATATTTTCTAATGGGTGGACTGAATTAAATCGCTGCAATATTGTAATTTTAAAGGCGTTCTAATTCGTGCAAATTATGTCGTTCGTCTCCATGTATACTCGTTGAAAGCAATCTGTATGCGGTGAAGGAAATGCTTAGGGTTTTCAATAAATTCGCTCAAACAGCTGAATTCAGGTCTTGATGTGTTCTAATGGGTATTTACAATTAAATGGCTGGAATATTGTAATTTTAAAGGCATTATTTATATGCATTTTCCACCAAATTCAAAGTGAAAGTAAGTCACAGCTCGGTAACATGTTCGTTAGTGAAACGTATTGAAAAGCTCATTTGCAGCTAATGTAGTTCTTTGAAATATTCTTGTATATTGATTGTGTTGGATCGCTGGAGTGTTTTTATTTAAATGCTTTTAAAAGACGTGCAGTCATGTTTAATTCTCAGTCGGGTAAGTTAGCTCCGAGCCGTGAAAGCTCGTCTGTATAACACATTTGCTGAAGACAGTGCTTTAACTTTGAAATAAAACAGATCACAAAAGGCTGATTTGTTGATGTGTTCTAATGGGTATTTACAAATAAATCGCTGAAATATATTAATTTTAAAGGCGTTCTAATTCGTGCAAGTTATGTTGTTTATGAGCACATACGGAGAGAGTTCGTGCTGACGGCTTGTATACTCGCTGAAGGGTGCGAGCTTTTCTTTTACAAGAACTACTCACAAACCACTGAACTTAGCTGTTGATATGTTCTAATGGGTTTTTAGAGTTAAATCGCTGTAATATTTACATTTTTAAGGCGGTATTTATTTGTATTTCCACCGATTTCAGAGTGACTGTAAGTAAGAGGTTTGAGTCCCGCCTCTTTAGTCGAGAGGTATTACTGTTAGAGGGCGCATTTTTTTCTCAGCCCATGTAATTCATTGGGAAATTTGTCATATTCAAAAATTAATAATAAATCAACTGTACATCTGATCAGTCCAAATAGATATAGCAACTCTTTCGGGACAAGGGCCCAGGTCTCTGCCAAGTTTGGGCCTTGTGGCTTCAAAGGCCTCGGAGGAGTAGCTGTCAGAAATTTCTGTAGCTCATAAGAATAATAATAATAATAATAACTAGAAGCTAAAGTTCGATGACAAACTTTAAATGTTGGCTTGGAGAGCCAAATTGGGCAGCCTTCGGGCAAAAGGGCCAGCCCAGAACACCATAGTGGATTAATATGTGTATTTTAGGTTAAAACGGCTTGCCATACTGGAATAAGTGATGAGCGCCTGCTTCAAAGCCGCGTCGCGTTGCCGTGCGGTTGAGCCGAAAAGCAGAAATAAGCAAGCATTTAAACTTTTTATTATATGACTGAACTATTATTGTGTTGAATCGCTGGAGTGTTTGTATTAAAATACCTTTAAAAGACGTGCAAATGATGTCTTTGTTAACAGACACATAAATGCAGCCGTGCATCTCATGTTAGTTAAGCCTATGAAAAACGTAATTTTCACCCAATGCAGGTCTTTAAAATATTCTTCTATATTTATTGTGTTGAATCGCTGGAGTGTTTTTATTTAAATGCCTTTAAAAGACGTGCAGTCATGTATAATTTTCAGTCGGACATCTCGGAGCTCATGTCTTAACACACTGCTGAATGCAGCGCTCTCTGTATGAAAAAACAAAATGCTCACAAACAACTGCATTTAGCTGTTGATATTTTCTAATGGGTGGACTGAATTAAATCGCTGCAATATTGTAATTTTAAAGGCGTTCTAATTCGTGCAAATTATGTCGTTCGTCTCCATGTATACTCGTTGAAAGCAATCTGTATGCGGTGAAGGAAATGCTTAGGGTTTTCAATAAATTCGCTCAAACAGCTGAATTCAGGTCTTGATGTGTTCTAATGGGTATTTACAATTAAATGGCTGGAATATTGTAATTTTAAAGGCATTATTTATATGCATTTTCCACCAAATTCAAAGTGAAAGTAAGTCACAGCTCGGTAACATGTTCGTTAGTGAAACGTATTGAAAAGCTCATTTGCAGCTAATGTAGTTCTTTAAAATATTCTTGTATATTGATTGTGTTGGATCGCTGGAGTGTTTTTATTTAAATGCTTTTAAAAGACGTGCAGTCATGTATAATTCTCAGTCGGGTAAGTTCTCCGAGCCTGAAAGCTCGTCTGTATAACACACATTTACTGAAGACAGTGCTTTAACTTTGAAATAAAACAGATCACAAAAGGCTGATTTGTTGATGTGTTCTAATGGGTATTTACAAATAAATCGCTGAAATATATTAATTTTAAAGGCGTTCTAATTCGTGCAAGTTATGTTGTTTATGAGCACATGTAGAGAGAGAGTAGCCTAGTGCTGACGGCTTGTATAAGCGCTGAAGGGTGCGAGCTTTTCTTTTACAAGAACTACTCACAAACCACTGAATTTAGCTGTTGATATGTTCTAAAGGGTATTTATAGTTAAATCGCTGTAATAATGACATTTTTAAGGCGATATTTATTTGTATTTCCACGGATTTCAGAGTGACTGTAAGTAAGAGGTTTGAGTCCCGCCTCTTCAGTCGAGAGGTATTACTGTTAGAGGGCGCATTTTTTCTCAGCCCATGTAATTCATTGGGAAATTTGTCATATTCAAAAATTAATAATAAATCAACTGTACATCTGATCAGTCCAAATAGATATAGCAACTCTTTCGGGACAAGGGCCCAGGTCTCTGCCAAGTTTGGGCCTTGTGGCTTCAAAGGCCTCGGAGGAGTAGCTGTCAGAAATTTCTTTAGGTCATAAGAATAATAAAATATAATAATAATAATAACTAGAAGCTAAAGTTCGATGACAAACTTTAAATGTTGGCTTGGAGAGCCAAACCGGGCAGCCTTGGGGCAAAAGGGCCAGCCCAGAACACTTAGAACTCTCTAATGGAATTGTTGCTAGCAAAAATGGCAGTACGACAAGAAATGCTTAGTATATTTTAGGCTAAAACAGCTTGCCATAGAGGATTGTGTGTGGATTTTAGGTTAAAACGGCTTGCCATATCTTAAGATTCGTGCAGCGCCTGCTTCAAAGCCACGACGCGTTGCTGTGCGGTTGAGGTGAAAAGCAGAAATAAGCAAGCATTTAACCTTTTTATTATATGATTGTACTGTTATTGTGTTGAATCGCTGGAGTGTTTGTATTAAAATACCTTTAAAAGACGTGCAAATTTGATGTCTTTGTTAACAGACACATAAATGCAGCCGTGCATCTCATGTTAGTTAGTTAAGCCTATGAAAAACGTCATTTGCACCCAATGTAGGTCTTTAAAATATTCTTCTATATTTATTGTGTGCAATCGCTGGAGTGTTTTTATTTAAATGCCTTTAAAAGACGTGCAAATGATGTATTTGTTGACAGACTGATAATAAAGCCATACATCTGATGTTCGTTAGAGAAACGTTTGAAATAGCTCATTTACACCCAATGTAGCTCTTTAAAATATTTTATATTTATTGTGTTTAATCGCTGGAGTGTTTGTAATTAAATACTTTTAAAAGACGTGCACATGATGTCTTTGATGATGCAGACGAAGAACTGAGCAGTGCATCCAATGTTAGTTAAATCTATGAAACAGCTCATTTGCACTCAATGCAGCTCTTTAAAATATTCTTCTATATTTATTGTGTGCAATCGCTGGAATTTTTTTATTTGATTACCTTTAAAAGACGTGCAAATGAATCATTTGTTGACACAGACGGATATGCAGCCGTACATCTCATGTTCGTTATTAAAAACCTTTGAAACAGGTCATTTGCATTCAATGCGGCTCTTTAAAATATTCTTCTATATTTATTGTGTACAATCGCTGGAGTGTTTTTATTTAAATGCTTTTAAAAGACGTTCAGTCATGTATAATTCTTAGTCGGGTAAGTTAGCTCCGAACCGTGAAGCTCGTCTGTGTAACACATTTGCTGAAGACAGCTTCAACTTTGAAATAAAACAGATCACAAACTGATTTAGCTGTTGATGTGTTGTAATGGGTATTTAGAGTTAAATCGCTGTAATAATTAAGTTTTTAAGGTGATATTTATTTGTATTTCCACCGATTTCAGAGTGACTGTAAGTAAGAGGTTTGAGTCCCGCCTCTTCAGTCGAGAGGTATTACTGCTAGAGGGCGCATTTTTTCTCAGCCCATGTAATTCATTGGGAAATATGTCATTTTCAAAAATTAATAATAAATCAACTGTACATCTGATCAGTCCAAATAGATATAGCAACTCTTTCGGGACAAGGGCCCAGGTCTCTGCCAAGTTTGGGCCTTGTGGCTTCAAAGGCCTCGGAGGAGTAGCTGTCAGAAATTTTCTTAGGTCATAAGAATAATAACATATAATAACTAGAAGCTAAAGTTCGATGACAAACTTTAAATGTTGGCTTGGAGAAGCAAACCGGGCAGCCTTCGGGCAAAAGGTCCAGCCCAGAACACTTAGAGCTCTCTGATTGAATTGTTGCTAGTAAAAATGCTATTACGATAAGTAATGCGTAGTATATTTTAGGTTAAAACAGCTTGCCATAGTGGATTTATGTGTATTTTAGGTTAAAACGGCTTGCCATACAACAAGTGTGCAGCGCGTGCTTGAAAGCGTTGCTGTGCGGTTGAGCCTAAAAGCATTAAAGCATTTAAGCTGTGTAATATATTACTCTACAATTATTGTGTTTAATCGCTGGAGTGTTTGTATTTAAATACCTTTAAAAGACGTGCAAATGATGTCTTTGATGATGAAGATGAAGACTGAGCAGTGCATCTCATGTTAGTTAAGCCTATGAAAAAAGTAATTTGCACCCAATGCAGGTCTTTAAAATATTATTCTACATTTATTGTGTTGAATCGCTGGAGTGTTTTTATTTAAATGCCTTTAAAAGACGTGCAGTCATGTATAATTCTCAGTCGGACATCTCGGAGCTCATGTCTAACACACTGCTGAACGCAGCGCTCTCTGTATGAAAACAAAATGCTCACAAACAACTGCATTTAGCTGTTGATATTTTCTAATGGGTGGACTAAATTAAATCGCTGCAATATTGTAATTTTAAAGGCGTTCTAATTCGTGCAAATTATGTCGTTCGTCTCCATGTATACTCGTTGAAAGCAATCTGTACGCGGTGAAGGAAATGCTTAGGGTTTTCAATAAATTCGCTCAAACAGCTGAATTCAGGTCTTGATGTGTTCTAATGGGTATTTACAATTAAATGGCTGGAATATTGTAATTTTAAAGGCATTATATGCATTTTCCACCGAGTTCAAAGTGAAAGTAAGTCACATCTCGGTAACATGGTCGTTAGTGAAACTGAAAAGCTCATTTGCAGCTAATGTAGTTCTTTAAAATATTCTTGTATATTTATTGTGTTGGATCGCTGGAGTGTTTTTATTTAAATGCTTTTAAAAAAGGTGCAGTCATAATTCTCAGTCGGGTAAGTTAGCTCCGAGCCTGAAAGCTCGTCTGTATAACACATTTGCTGAAGACAGTGCTTTAACTTTGAAATAAAACAGATCACAAAAGGCTGATTTGTTGATGTGTTCTAATGGGTATTTACAAATAAATCGCTGAAATATATTAATTTTAAAGGCGTTCTAATTCGTGCAAGTTATGTTGTTTATGAGCACATACAGAGAGAGTTCGTGCTGACGGCATGTATGTATACTCGCTGAAGGGTGCGAGCTTTTCTTTTACAAGAACTAACATTACTCACAAACCACTGAATTTAGCTGTTGATATGTTCTAATGGGTTTTTAGAGTTAAATCGCTGTAATATTTACATTTTTAAGGCGATATTTATTTGTATTTCCACCGATTTCAGAGTGACTGTAAGTAAGAGTTTTGAGTCACGCCTCTTCAGTCGAGAGGTATTACTGTTAGAGGGCGCATTTTTTCTCAGCCCATGTAATTCATTGGGAAATTTGTCATTTTCAAAAATTAATAATAAATCAACTGTACATCTGATCAGTCCAAATAGATATAGCAACTCTTTCGGGACAAGGGCCCAGGTCTCTGCCAAGTTTGGGCCTTGTGGCTTCAAAGGCCTCGGAGGAGTAGCTGTCAGAAATTTCTGTAGCTCATAAGAATAATAACATATAATAATAATAACTAGAAGCTAAAGTTCGATGACAAACTTTAAATGTTGGCTTGGAGAAGCAAACCGGGCAGCCTTCGGGCAAAAGGTCCAGCCCAGAACACTTAGAGCTCTCTGATTGAATTGTTGCTAGTAAAAATGCTATTACGATAAGTAATGTTTAGTATATTTTAGGTTAAAACAGCTTGCCATGTTGGATTTATGTGTATTTTAGGTTAAAACGGCTTGCCATACAACAAGTGTGCAGCGCGTGCTTGAAAGCGTTGCTGTGCGGTTGAGCCTAAAAGCATTAATAAGCAAGCATTTAAGCTGTGTAATATATTACTCTACTATTATTGTGTTTAATCGCTGGAGTGTTTGTATTTAAATACCTTTAAAAGACGTGCAAATGATGTATTTGATGATGCAGATGAAGACTGAGCAGTGCATCTCATGTTAGTTAGTTAAGCCTATGAAAAAAGTAATTTGCACCCCATGCAGGTCTTTAAAATATTCTTCTATATTTATTGTGTTGAATCGCTGGAATGTTTTTATTTAAATGCCTTTAAAAGACGTGCAGTCATGTATAATTCTCAGTCGGACATCTCGGAGCTCATGTCTAACACACTGAACACATCGCTCTCTGTATGAAAACAAAATGCTCACAAACAACTGCATTTAGCTGTTGATATTTTCTAATGGGTGGACTAAATTAAATCGCTGCAATATTGTAATTTTAAAGGCGTTCTAATTCGTGCAAATTATGTCGTTCGTCTCCATGTATACTCGTTGAAAGCAATCTGTACGCGGTGAAGGAAATGCTTAGGGTTTTCAATAAATTCGCTCAAACAGCTGAATTCAGGTCTTGATGTGTTCTAATGGGTATTTACAATTAAATGGCTGGAGTATTGTAATTTTAAAGGCATTATTTATATGCATTTTCCACCGAGTTCAAAGTGAAAGTAAGTCACATCTCGGTAACATGGTCGTTAGTGAAACTGAAAAGCTCATTTGCAGCTAATGTAGTTCTTTAAAATATTCTTGTATATTTATTGTGTTGGATCCTGGAGTGTTTTTATTTAAATGCTTTAAAAGACGTGCAGTCATAATTCTCAGTCGGGTAAGTTAGCTCCGAGCCTGAAAGCTCGTCTGTATAACACATTTGCTGAAGACAGTGCTTTAACTTTGAAATAAAACAGATCACAAAAGGCTGATTTGTTGATGTGTTCTAATGGGTATTTACAAATAAATCGCTGAAATATATTAATTTTAAAGGCGTTCTAATTCGAGCAAGTTATGTTGTTTATGAGCACATACAGAGAGAGTTCGTGCTGACGGCATGTATGTATCCTCGCTGAATGGTGCGAGCTTTTCTTTTACAAGAACTAACGTTACTCACAAACCACTGAATTTAGCTGTTGATATGTTCTAATGGGTTTTTAGAGTTAAATCGCTGTAATATTTACATTTTTAAGGTGATATTTATTTGTATTTCCACCGATTTCAGAGTGACTGTAAGTAAAAGGTTTGAGTCCCGCCTCTTCAGTCGAGAGGTATTACTGTTAGAGGGCGCATTTTTTCTCAGCCCATGTATTTCATTGGGAAATTTGTCATTTTCAAAAATTAATAATAAATCAACTGTACATCTGATCAGTCCAAATAGATATAGCAACTCTTTCGGGACAAGGGCCCAGGTCTCTGCCAAGTTTGGGCCTTGTGGCTTCAAAGGCCTCGGAGGAGTAGCTGTCAGAAATTTTCTTAGGTCATAAGAATAATAACATATAATAACTAGAAGCTAAAGTTCGATGACAAACTTTAAATGTTGGCTTGGAGAGCCAAATTGGGCAGCCTTCGGGCAAAAGGGCCAGCCCAGAACACTTAGAGCTCTCTGATTGAATTGTTGCTAGTAAAAATGCTATTATGATAAGAAATGCTTAGTATATTTTAGGCTAAACAGCTTGCCATAGAGGATTTATGTGTATTTTAGGTTAAAACAGCTTGCCATACAACAAGTGTGCAGCGCGTGCTTGAAAGCGTTGCTGTGGGGTTGAGCCTAAAAGCATTAATAAGCAAGCATTTAAGCTGTGGAATATATTACTCTACTATTATTGTGTTTAATCGCTGGAGTGTTTGTATTTAAATACCTTTAAAAGACGTGCAAATTATGTCTTTGATTATGCAGATGAAGACTGAGCAGTGCATTCAATGTTAGTTAGTTAAGCCTGTGAAAAAAGCCATTTGCACTCAATGTAGGTCTTTAAAATATTCTTCTATATTTATTGTGTTGAATCGCTGGAGTGTTTGTATTTAAATGCCTTTAAAAGACGTGCAGTCATGTATAATTGTCAGTCGGACATCTCGGAGCTCATGTCTAACACACTGCTGAACACATCGCTCTCTGTATGAAAACAAAATGCTCACAAACAACTGCATTTAGCTGTTGATATTTTCTAATGGGTGGACTGAATTAAATCGCTGCAATATTGTAATTTTAAATGCGTTCTAACTCGTGCAAATTATGTCGTTCGTCTCCATGTATAACTCGTTGAAAGCAATCTGTACGCGGTGAAGGAAATGCTTAGGGTTTTCAAAAAATTCGCTCAAACAGCTGAATTCAGGTCTTGATGTGTTCTAATGGGTATTTACAATTAAATGGCTGGAATATTGTAATTTTAAAGGCATTATTTTATATGCATTTTCCACCGAGTTCAAAGTGAAAGTAAGTCACAGCTCTGTAACATGTTCGTTAGTGAAACGTATTGAAAAGCTCATTTGCAGCTAATGTAGTTCTTTAAAATATTCTTGTATATTTATTGTGTTGGATCGCTGGAGTGTTTTTATTTAAATGCTTTTAAAAGACGTGCAGTCATGTATAATTCTCAGTCGGGTAAGTTAGCTCCGATCCGTGAAAGCTCGTCTGTATAACACATTTGCTGAAGACAGTGCTTTAACTTTGAAATAAAACAGATCACAAAAGGCTGATTTTTTGATGTGTTCTAATGGGTATTTACAAACAAATCGCTGAAATATATTTATTTTAAAGGCGTTCTAATTCGTGCAATTCATGTTGTTTGTGAGCACATGTAGAGAGAGAGTAGCCTAGTGCTGACGGCTTGTATAAGCGCTGAAGGGTGCGAGCTTTTCTTTTACAAGAACTACTCACAAACCACTGAATTTAGCTGTTGATATGTTCTAATGGTTATTTAGAGTTAAATCGCTGTAATAATTAAATTTTTAAGGCGATATTTATTTGTATTTCCACCGATTTCAGAGTGACTGTAAGTGAGAGGTTTGAGTCCCGCCTCTTCAGTCGAGAGGTATTACTGTTAGAGGGCGCATTTTTTGTCAGCCCATGTAATTCATTGGGAAATTTGTCATATTCAAAAATTAATAATAAATCAACTGTACATCTGATCAGTCCAAATAGATATAGCAACTCTTTCGGGACAAGGGCCCAGGTCTCTGCCAAGTTTGGGCCTTGTGGCTTCAAAGGCCTCGGAGGAGTAGCTGTCAGAAATTTCTTTAGGTCATAAGAATAATAAAATATAATAATAACTAGAAGCTAAAGTTCGATGACAAACTTTAAATGTTGGCTTGGAGAGCCAAATTGGGCAGCCTTCGGGCAAAAGGGCCAGCCCAGAACACTTAGAGCTCTCTGATTGAATTGTTGCTAGTAAAAATGCTATTACGATAAGAAATGCTTAGTATATTTTAGGCTAAACAGCTTGCCATAGAGGATTTATGTGTATTTTAGGTTAAAACAGCTTGCCATACAACAAGTGTGCAGCGCGTGCTTGAAAGCGTTGCTGTGCGGTTGAGCCTAAAAGCATTAATAAGCAAGCATTTAAGCTGTGTAATATATTACTCTACTATAATTGTGTTTAATCGCTGGAGTGTTTGTATTTAAATACCTTTAAAAGACGTGCAAATGATGTCTTTGATGCAGATGAAGACTGAGCAGTGCATTCAATGTTAGTTAGTTAAGCCTGTGAAAAAAGTCATTTGCACTCAATGTAGGTCTTTTAAAATATTCTATATTTATTGTGTTGAATCGCTGCAGTGTTTTTTATTTAAATGCCTTTAAAAGACGTGCAGTCATATATAATTCTCAGACGGACATCTCGGAGCTCATGTCTAACGTTAACACACTGCTGAACGCAGCGCTCTCTGTATGAAAACAAAATGCTCACAAACAACTGCATTTAGCTGTTGATATTTTCTAATGGGTGGACTGAATTAAATCGCTGCAATATTGTAATTTTAAAGGCGGTCAAATTCGTGCAAATTATGTCGTTCGTCTCCATGTATACTCGTTGAAGGCAACCATATGCGGTGATGGAAATGCTTAGGGTTTTCAATAAATTCGCTCAAACAGCTGAATTCAGGTCTTGATGTGTTCTAATGGGTATTTACAATTAAATGGCTGGAATATTGTAATTTTAAAGGCATTATTTATATGCATTTTCCACCGAGTTCAAAGTGAAAGTAAATCAAAGCTCGGTAACACGTTCGTTACTGAAACGTATTGAAAAGCTCATTTGCAGCTAATGTAGTTCTTTAAAATATTCTTGTATATTTATTGTGTTGGATCGCTGGAGTGTTTTTATTTAAATGCTTTTAAAAGACGTGCAGTCATGTATAATTCTCAGACGGAGATGTGAAGCTCATCTGTAAGACAATCTGTAAAGACAGCGGTTTAACTTTTACACAAAACAGCTCACAGCTGAATGTAGCCGTTGATGTGTTCTAATGGGTATTTACAAATAAATCACTGAAATATATTAATTTTAAAGGCGTTCTAATTCGTGCAAATTATGTTGTTAATGAGCACATACAGAGAGAGTACATGATGACGGCTTGTATAAGCGCTGAAGGGTGCGAGCTTTTCTTTTACAAGAACTACTCACAAACCACTGAATTTAGCTGTTGATATGTTCTAATCGGTATTTAGAGTTAAATCGCTGTAATATTAAAATTTTTAAGGCGGTATTTATTTGTATTTCCACCGATTTCAGAGTGACTGTAAGTAAGAGGTTTGAGTCCCGCCTGTTCAGTCGAGAGGTATTACTGTTAGAGGGCGCATTTTTTCTCAGCCCATGTATTTCATTGGGAAATTTGTCATATTCAAAAATTAATAATAAATCAACTGTACATCTGATCAGTCCAAATAGATATAGCAACTCTTTCGGGACAAGGGCCCAGGTCTCTGCCAAGTTTGGGCCTTGTGGCTTCAAAGGCCTCGGAGGAGTAGCTGTCAGAAATTTCTGTAGGTCATAAGAATAATAATAATAACTAGAAGCTAAAGTTCGATGACAAACTTTAAATGTTGGCTTGGAGAAGCAAACCGGGCAGCCTTCGGGCAAAAGGGCCAGCCCAGAACCCTTAGAGCTCTCTGATTGAATTGTTGCTAGTAAAAATGCTATCACGAAAAGTAATACTTAGTATATTTTAGGCTAAAACAGCTTGCCATAGAGGATTTATGTGTATTTTAGGTTAAAACGGCTTGCCATACAACAAGTGTACAGCGCGTGCTTGAAAGCCACGACGCGTTGCTGTGCGGTTGAGCCTAAAAGCAGAAATAAGCAAGCATTTAAGCTGTGTAATATATTACTCTACTATTATTGTGTTTAATCGCTGGAGTGTTTGTATTTAAATACATTTAAAAGACGTGCAAATGATGTCTTTGATGCAGACGAAGACTGAGCAGTGCATTCAATGTTAGTTAGTTAAGCCTGTGAAAAAAGTCATTTGAACTCAATGTAGGTCTTTAAAATATTCTTCTATATTTATTGTGTGGAATCGCTGGAGTGTTTGTATTAAAATACCTTTAAAAGACGTGCAAATGATGTCTTTGTTAACAGACACATAAATGCAGCCGTGCATCTCCTGTTAGTTAAGCCTATGAAAAAAGTCATTTGCACCCAATGCAGGTCTTTAAAATATTCTTCTATATTTATTGTGTGCAATCGCTGGAGTGTTTGTATTTACATGCCTTTAAAAGAAGTGCAGTCATGTATAATTCTCAGACGGACATCTCGGAGCTCATGTCTACACTGCTGAACACAGCGCTCTCTGTATGAAGAAAAAAAAAACTCACAAACAACTGCATTTAGCTGTTGATATTTTCTAATGGGTTGAATGAATTAAATCGCTGCAATATTGTAATTTTAAAGGCGTTCTAATTCGTGCAAATTATGTCGTTCGTCTCCATGTATACTCGTTGAAGGCAATCTGTGCTTAGGGTTTTGAATAAATTCGCTCAAACAGCTGAATTCAGGTCTTGATGTGTTCTAATGGGTATTTAAAATTAAATGGCTGGAATATTGTAATTTTAAAGGTGTTATTTATATGCATTTTCCACCGAAGTCAAAGTGAAAGTGTGGGTCACAGCTTGGTAACATGTTCGTTGAAACCTATTGAATAGCTCATTTGCAGCTAATGTAGTTCTTTAAAATATTCTTTTATATTTATTGTGTTGGATCGCTGGAGTGTTTTTATTTAAATGCTTTTAAAAGACGTGCAGTCTAATTCTCAGTCGGGTAACGTTAAAGCACTGTCTTCAGCAAATGTGTGATATACAGACGAGCTTCACGGCTCGGAGCTAAGTTAACTTTGAAATAAAACAGATCACAAAAGGCTGATTTGTTGATGTGTTCTAATGGGTATTTACAAATAAATCGCTGAAATATATTAATTTTAAAGGCGTTCTAATTCGTGCAAATTATTTTGTTTATGAGCACATACAGAGAGAGTTCGTGCTGACGGCTTGTATACTCGCTGAAGGGTGCAAGCTTTCCTTTTACAAGAACTGCTCTCAAACCACTGAATTTAGCTGTTGATGTGTTCTAATGGGTATTTAGAGTTAAATCGCTGTAATATTTAAATTTTAAAAAGCGGTATTTATTTGTATTTCCACCGATTTCAGAGTGACTGTAAGTAAGAGGTTGAGTCCCGCCTCTTCAGTGGAGAGGTATTGCGCCTTTAGATGGCGCATTTTTTCTCAGCCCATTGAAATCCCATAGAAATTTTTAATGTAAAAAAATTAATATTAAATCAACTGTAAGTCTGATCATTCCAAAAAGATATAGCAACACTTTGGTGACCAGGGCCCAGGGCTCCGCCGAATTTGGGGCTTGTAGCCTTAAAGCTCTAGGAGGAGTAGCGTATAGAATTTTAGTCTCAGAAGAAGTTTAATAATAACTAGAAGCTAAAGTTCGATGACAAACTTTAAATGTTGGCTTGGAGAAGCAAACCGGGCAGCCTTCGGGTAAAAGGGCCAGCCCAGAACACCATAGTGGATTAATATGTGTATTTTAGGTTAATACGGCTTGCCATACTGGAATAAGTGATGAGCGCCTGCTTCAAAGCCGCGTTGCGTTGCCGTGCGGTTGAGCCGAAAAGCAGAAATAAGCATTTAAACTTTTTATTATATGACTGAACTATTATTGTGTTGAATCGCTGGAGTGTTTGTATTAAAATACCTTTAAAAGACGTGCAAATGATGTCTTTGTTAACAGACACATAAATGCAGCCGTGCATCTCATGTTAGTTAAGCCTATGAAAAACGTCATTTTCACCCAATGCAGGTCTTTAAAATATTCTTCTATATTTATTGTGTTGAATCGCTGGAGTGTTTTTATTTAAATGCCTTTAAAAGACGTGCAGTCATTTATAATTGTCAGTCGGACATCTCGGAGCTCATGTCTAACACACGGCTGAATGCAGCGCTTTCTGTATGAAAAAAAAAAAATAGTCACAAACAACTGCATTTAGCTGTTGATATTTTCTAATGGGTGGACTGAATTAAATCGCTGCAATATTGTAATTTTAAAGGCGGTCAAATTTGTGCAAATTATGTCGTTCGTCTCCATGTAAACTCGTTGAAAGCAATCTGTACGCCGTGAAGGAAATGCTTAGGGGTTTCAATAAATTCGCTCAAACAGCTGAATTCAGGTCTTGATGTGTTTCTAATGGGTATTTACAATTAAATGGCTGGAGTATTGTAATTTTAAAGGCGTTATTTATATGCATTTTCCACCGAAATCAAAGTGAAAGTAAGTCTCAGCTCGGTAACATGTTCGTTAGTGAAACCTATTGAACAGCTAATGTGCAGCTAATGTAGTTCTTTAAAATATTCTTGTATATTTATTGTGTTGGATCGCTGGAGTGTTTTTATTTAAATGCTTTTAAAAGACGTGCAGTCATGTATAATTCTCAGTCAGGTTAGCTCCGATCCGTGAAAGCTTGTCTGTATAACACATTTGCTGAAGACAGTGCTTTAACTTTGAAATAAAACAGATCACAAAAGGCTGATTTGTTGATGTGTTCTAATGGGTATTTACAAACAAATCGCTGAAATATATTTATTTTAAAGGCGTTCTAATTCGTGCAATTTATGTTGTTTGTGAGCACATGTCGAGAGAGAGAGAAGCCTAGTGCTTACGGCTTGTATAAGCGCTGAAGGGTGCGAGCTTTTCTTTTACAAGAACTACTCACAAACCACTGAATTTAGCTGTTGATATGTTCTAATGGGTATTTAGAGTTAAATCGCTGTAATATTTAAATTTTTAAGGCGGTATTTATTTGTATTTCCACCGTTTTCAGAGTGACTGTAAGTAAGAGGTTTGAATCCCGCCTCTTCAGTCGAGAGGTATTACTGTTAGAGGGCGCATTTTTTCTCAGCCCATGTAATTCATTGGGAAATTTGTCATATTCAAAAATTAATAATAAATCAACTGTACATCTGATCAGTCCAAATAGATATAGCAACTCTTTCGGGACAAGGGCCCAGGTCTCTGCCAAGTTTGGGCCTTGTGGCTTCAAAGGCCTCGGAGGAGTAGCTGTCAGAAATTCCTTTAGGTCATAAGAATAATAAAATATAATAATAAGTTTAAATAGCATAACAATATGTTGGCTTCTCCAAGCCAACATAATAATAAGTTTAAATAGCATAACAGTATGTTGGCTCTCCAAGCCAACATAATAATAAGTTTAAATAGCATAACAGTATGTTGGCTCTCCAAGCCAACATAATAATAATAATAAGTTTAAATAGCATAACAATATGTTGGCTTCTCCAAGCAATAATAAGTTTAAATAGCATAACAGTATGTTGGCTCTCCAAGCCAACATAACTAGATAAAAAAGTTCGTCAAGACAAACTTTGAAGTTGGCTTGAGAAAGTCTGACCAGATAGTTTAAAATAGTTTTTAAAGTTTATAAAAGTTTTAAAAGTTTGACTGTTTTCAGTCTGAAATAGTTGGAAGTTTTCAGCAGTTTTTAGCTTGAAGATAGATAGATAGATAGATAGATAGATAGATAGATAGATAGATAGATAGATAGATAGATTGAAAAGTTTTAAGTTTGATGGTTTTCAGTCTGAAATAGTTTGAAGTTTAAATTTTAAAAGCTTCAAGTTAGATGCTAAGGTTCTTAGAGTGGTTGCTAAGGTGTTGCTAGGCGGTTGCAAGGGTGCTAAGGGTGGTTGCTAAGGTGTTGCTAGGGTAACTGGGGTGGTTGCTAAGGTGTTGCTATGCGGTTGCTAAGGTACCCGAGGTGGTTGCTAGGGTGTTGCTATGTGGTTGCTAAGGTACCCGGGGTGGTTGCTAAGGTGTTGCTAAGGTACCCGGGGTGGTTGCTAGGGTGTTGCTATGTGGTTGCTAAGGTACCCTGGGTGGTTGCTATGTGGTTGCTATGGTACCCGGGGTGGTTGCTAAGGTGTTGCTATGCAGTTGCTATGGTGCCTGTGGTGGTTGCTAGGGTGTTGCTATGCGGTTGCTATGATGCCTGGGGTGGTTGCTACGGTGTTGCTATGCGGTTGCTATGGTGCCTGTGGTGGTTGCTAGGGTGTTGCTATGTGGTTACTAGGGTACCCAGGGTGTTTACTAGCATGTTTCTAGCATGTTGCTAGCATGATTTTAGCATGACTAGCAAGTCGCTAGCACGATTTTAGCATGACTAGCAAGTCGCTAGCACGATTTTAGCATGATTAGCAAGTCGCTAGCATGATTTTAGCATGACTAGCAAGTCACTAGCATGATTCTAGCATGACTAGCAAGTCACTAGCATTATTCTAGCATGACTAGCAAGTCACTAGCACGATTCTAGCATTACTACTAGCATGGCTAGCATGTCACTAGCATGATTTTACCATGACTAGCAAGTCACTAGCACGATTCTAGCATGACTAGCAAGTCACTAGCACGATTCTAGCATGACTAGCAAGTCACTAGCATGATTTTAGCATGACTAGTATGTCACAATCATGATTCTAGCATGACTAGCATGTCACTATCATGATTTTACCATGACTAGCAAGTCACTAGCACGATTCTAGCATGACTAGCAAGTCACTAGCACGATTCTAGCATGACTAGCAAGTCACTAGCATGATTTTAGCATGACTAGCATGATTTTAGCATGACTAGCATGTCACTAGCATGATTCTAGCATGACTAGCAAGTGACTAGCACGATTCTAGCATGACTAGCAAGTCACTAGCATGATTACTAGCATGACTAGCATGTCACTATCATGATTTTAGCATGACTAGCATGTCACTAGGACGATTCTAGCATGACTAACAAGTCACTAGCACGATTCTAGCATGACTAGCAAGTCACTAGCATGATTACTAGCATGACTAGCAAGTCAGTAGCATGATTTTAACATATATAGCAAGTCGCTAGCATGATTTTAGCATGACTAGCAAGTCGCTAGCATGATTTTAGGATGATACTAGCATGACTAGCAAGTCACTAGCGTGATTTTAACATATATAGCAAGTCGCTAGCATGATTTTAGCATGACTAGCAAGTCGCTAGCATGATTTTAGGATGATACTAGCATGACTAGCAAGTCACTAGCATGATTTTAGCATGACTAGCAAGTTACTAGCATGATTTTAGCATGACTAGCAAGTCGCTAGCATTATTTTAGCATGACTAGCAAGTCGCTAGCATGATTTTAGCATGACTTAGCAAGTTACTAGCATGATTTTAGCATGACTTAGCAAGTTACTAGCATGATTTTAGCATGACTAGCAAGTCACTAGCATGATTTTAACATGACTAGCAAGTCGCTAGCATGATTTTAGCATGACTAGCAAGTTGCTAGCATGATTTTAGCATGATTAGCATACTGTTAGCATGACTTAGATAGAAAGATAGATGAGCTTGAATGAGTTTGAATGGATTAGAAATATAGTTTATAGAAGGGAAGCTTGATTGAGTCTCAAAGGATTCTGGGAGTTTAAATTTGAATTTTGACAGTTGGAGTTTGAAAAGTCTTGGCTCATTTGAACATTCCGTCAATGTAAGTCAATGAGATTTTATCCCAGTTTTAATCGGGATTTTTAGGAAAACCGTAAGTCTGATTAGTTAGAAAAGATATAGCAACTCGAGTCTGACCAGTCTGAAGATCTGGGCTGAGTTTGGAGTTTGAAGAGTTAAAGCTCTAGGAGGAGATACAGTCAGAAATTTAGGATAGGAAGAAGAATAATAACTAGAAGCTAAAGTTCGATGACAAACTTTAAATGTTGGCTTGGAGAGCCAAATTGGGCAGCCTTCGGGCAAAAGGGCCAGCCCAGAACACTTAGAGCTCTGTAATTGAATTGTTGCTAGTAAAAATGGCAGTACGACTAGAAATGCTTAGTATATTTTAGGCTAAAACAGCTTGCCATAGAGGATCGTGTGTGGATTTTAGGTTAAAACGGCTTGCCATACTAGAATATGTGATGAGCGCCTGCTTCAAAGCCGCGTCGCGTTGCCGTGCGGTTGAGCCGAAAAGCAGAAATAAGCAAGCATTTAACCTTTGTAATATATTACTATACTATTATTGTGTTAAATCGCTGCAGTTTTTGTATTTAAATACCTTTAAAAGACGTGCAAATGATGTCTTTGATGATGCAGACGAAGAACTGAGCAGTGCAAACAGCTCATTTGCACTCAATGCAGCTCTTTAAAATATTCTTCTATATTTATTGTGTGCAATCGCTGGAATGTTTTTATTTGATTACCTTTAAAAGACGTGCAAATGAATTCTTTGTTGACAGACTGATAATGCAGCCTTACATCTGATGTTCGTTAAAAACCTTTGAAACAGGTCATTTGCATTCAATGCGGCTCTTTAAAATATTCTTCTATATTTATTGTGTGCAATCGCTGGAGTGTTTTTATTTAAATGCCTTTAAAAGACGTGCAAATGATGTTTGTTGACAGACTGATAATGCAGCCATACATCTGATGTTCGTTAGTTTGAAATAGCTCATTTACACCCAATGTAGCTCTTTAAAATATTATTCTATATTTATTGAAAAAAAATGAATAAAAGACGTGCAAATGATGTCTTTGATGATGCAGACGAAGAACTGAGCAGTGCATCCAATGTTAGTTAGTTAAATCTATGAAACAGCTCATTTGCACTCAATGCAGCTCTTTAAAATATTCTTCTATATTTATTGTGTGCAATCGCTGGAATGTTTTTATTTGATTACCTTTAAAAGACGTGCAAATGAATTATTTGTTGACACAGACTGATAATGCAGCCATACATCTCATGTTCGTTAGTAAAACGTTTGAAATAGCTCATTTACACCCAATGCAGGTCTTTAAAATATTCTTCTATATTTATTGTGTTGAATCGCTGGAGTGTTTTTATTTAAATGCCTTTAAAAGACGTGCAGTCATGTATAATTCTCAGTCGGACATCTCGGAGCTCATGTCTAACACACTGCTGAATGCAGCGCTCTCTGTATGAAAAAACAAAATGCTCACAAACAACTGCATTTAGCTGTTGATATTTTCTAATGGGTGGACTGAATTAAATCGCTGCAATATTGTAATTTTAAAGGCGTTCTAATTCGTGCAAATTATGTCGTTCGTCTCCATGTATACTCGTTGAAAGCAATCTGTACGCGGTGAAGGAATTGCTTAGGGTTTTCAATAAATTCGCTCAAACAGCTGAATTCAAGTCTTGATGTGTTCTAATGGGTATTTACAATTAAATGGCTGGAATATTGTAATTTTAAAGGCATTATTTATATGCATTTTCCACCAAATTCAAAGTGAAAGTAAGTCACAGCTCGGTAACATGTTCGTTAGTGAAACTTAAAAGCTCATTTGCAGCTAATGTAGTTCTTTAAAATATTCTTGTATATTGATTGTGTTGGATTGCTGGAGTGTTTTTATTTAAATGCTTTTAAAAGACGTGCAGTCATGTATAATTCTCAGTCGGGTAAGTTAGCTCCGATCCGTGAAAGCTCGTCTGTGTAACACATTTGCTGAAGACAGTGCTTTAACTTTGAAATAAAACAGATCACAAAAGGCTGATTTGTTGATGTGTTCTAATGGGTATTTACAAATAAATCGCTGAAATATATTAATTTTAAAGGCGTTCTAATTCGTGCAAATTATGTTGTTTATGAGCACATACAGAGAGAGTACATGCCGACGGCTTGTATAAGCGCTGACGGGTGCGAGCTTTTCTTTTACAAGAAATACTCACAAACCACTGAATTTAGCTGTTGATATGTTCTAATGGGTATTTAGAGTTAAATCGCTGTAATATTTACATTTTTAAGGCGGTATTTATTTCTATTTCCACCGTTTTCAGAGTGACTGTAAGTAAGAGGTTTGAATCCTGCCTCTTCAGTCGAGAGGTATTACTGTTAGAGGGCGCATTTTTTCTCAGCCCATGTAATTCATTGGGAAATTTGTCATATTCAAAAATTAATAATAAATCAACTGTACATCTGATCAGTCCAAATAGATATAGCATATCTTTCGGGACAAGGGCCCAGGTCTCTGCCAAGTTTGGGCCTTGTGGCTTCAAAGGCCTCGGAGGAGTAGCTGTCAGAAATTTTCTTAGGTCATAAGAATAATAACTATAATAATAACTAGAAGCTAAAGTTCGATGACAAACTTTAAATGTTGGCTTGGAGAGCCAAACCGGGCAGCCTTGGGGCAAAAGGGCCAGCCCAGAACACTTAGAACTCTCTAATGGAATTGTTGCTAGCAAAAATGGCAGTACGACAAGAAATGCTTAGTATATTTTAGGCTAAAACAGCTTGCCATAGAGGATTGTGTGTGGATTTTAGGTTAAAACGGCTTGCCATATCTTAAGATTCGTGCAGCGCCTGCTTCAATGCCACGACGCGTTGCTGTGCGGTTGAGGTGAAAAGCAGAAATAAGCAAGCATTTAACCTTTTTATTATATGATTGTACTGTTATTGTGTTGAATCGCTGGAGTGTTTGTATTAAAATACCTTTAAAAGACGTGCAAATTTGATGTCTTTGTTAACAGACACATAAATGCAGCCGTGCATCTCATGTTAGTTAGTTAAGCGTATGAAAAACGTCATTTGCACCCAATGTAGGTCTTTAAAATATTCTTCTATATTTATTGTGTGCAATCGCTGGCGTGTTTTTATTTAAATGACTTTAAAAGACGTGCAAATGATGTATTTGTTGACAGACTTATAATAAAGCCATACATCTGATGTTCGTTAGTGAAACGTTTGAAATAGCTCATTTACACCCAATGTAGCTCTTTAAAATATTCTATATTTACTGTGTTTAATCGCTGGAGTGTTTGTAATTAAATACCTTTAAAAGACGTGCACATGATGTCTTTGATGATGCAGACGAAGAACTGAGCAGTGCATCCAATGTTAGTTAAATCTATGAAACAGCTCATTTGCACTCAATGCAGCTCTTTAAAATATTCTTCTATATTTATTGTGTGCAATCGCTGGAATTTTTTTATTTGATTACCTTTAAAAGACGTGCAAATGAATCATTTGTTGACACAGACGGATATGCAGCCGTACATCTCATGTTCGTTATTAAAAACCTTTGAAACAGGTCATTTGCATTCAATGTGGCTCTTTAAAATATTCTTCTATATTTATTGTGTACAATCGCTGGAGTGTTTTTATTTAAATGCTTTTAAAAGACGTTCAGTCATGTATAATTCTTAGTCGGGTAAGTTAGCTCCGAACCGTGAAGCTCGTCTGTGTAACACATTTGCTGAAGACAGTGCTTCAACTTTGAAATAAAACAGATCACAAACTGATTTAGCTGTTGATGTGTTGTAATGGGTATTTAGAGTTAAATCGCTGTAATAATTAAGTTTTTAAGGTGATATTTATTTGTATTTCCACCGATTTCAGAGTGACTGTAAGTAAGAGGTTTGAGTCCCGCCTCTTCAGTCGAGAGGTATTACTGCTAGAGGGCGCATTTTTTCTCAGCCCATGTAATTCATTGGGAAATATGTCATTTTCAAAAATTAATAATAAATCAACTGTACATCTGATCAGTCCAAATAGATATAGCAACTCTTTCGGGACAAGGGCCCAGGTCTCTGCCAAGTTTGGGCCTTGTGGCTTCAAAGGCCTCGGAGGAGTAGCTGTCAGAAATTTTCTTAGGTCATAAGAATAATAACATATAACTAGAAGCTAAAGTTCGATGACAAACTTTAAATGTTGGCTTGGAGAAGCAAACCGGGCAGCCTTCGGGCAAAAGGTCCAGCCCAGAACACTTAGAGCTCTCTGATTGAATTGTTGCTAGTAAAAATGCTATTACGATAAGTAATGCTTAGTATATTTTAGGTTAAAACAGCTTGCCATAGTGGATTTATGTGTATTTTAGGTTAAAACGGCTTGCCATACAACAAGTGTTTCAGCGCGTGCTTGAAAGCGTTGCTGTGCGGTTGAGCCTAAAAGCATTAATAAGCAAGCATTTAAGCTGTGTAATATATTACTCTACTATTATTGTGTTTAATCGCTGGAGTGTTTGTATTTAAATACCTTTAAAAGACGTGCAAATGATGTATTTGATGATGCAGATGAAGACTGAGCAGTGCATCTCATGTTAGTTAGTTAAGCCTATGAAAAAAGTAATTTGCACCCAATGCAGGTCTTTAAAATATTCTTCTATATTTATTGTGTTGAATCGCTGGAGTGTTTTTATTTAAATGCCTTTAAAAGACGTGCAGTCATGTATAATTCTCAGTCGGACATCTCGGAGCTCATGTCTAACACACTGCTGAACGCAGCGCTCTCTGTATGAAAACAAAATGCTCACAAACAACTGCATTTAGCTGTTGATATTTTCTAATGGGTGGACTAAATTAAATCGCTGCAATATTGTAATTTTAAAGGCGTTCTAATTCGTGCAAATTATGTCGTTCGTCTCCATGTATACTCGTTGAAAGCAATCTGTACGCGGTGAAGGAAATGCTTAGGGTTTTCAATAAATTCGCTCAAACAGCTGAATTCAGGTCTTGATGTGTTCTAATGGGTATTTACAATTAAATGGCTGGAATATTGTAATTTTAAAGGCATTATTTATATGCATTTTCCACCGAGTTCAAAGTGAAAGTAAGTCACATCTCGGTAACATGGTCGTTAGTGAAACTGAAAAGCTCATTTGCAGCTAATGTAGTTCTTTAAAATATTCTTGTATATTTATTGTGTTGGATCGCTGGAGTGTTTTTATTTAAATGCTTTTAAAAGACGTGCAGTCATAATTCTCAGTCGGGTAAGTTAGCTCCGAGCCTGAAAGCTCGTCTGTATAACACATTTGCTGAAGACAGTGCTTTAACTTTGAAATAAAACAGATCACAAAAGGCTGATTTGTTGATGTGTTCTAATGGGTATTTACAAATAAATCGCTGAAATATATTAATTTTAAAGGCGTTCTAATTCGTGCAAGTTATGTTGTTTATGAGCACATACAGAGAGAGTTCGTGCTGACGGCATGTATGTATACTCGCTGAAGGGTGCGAGCTTTTCTTTTACAAGAACTAACCTTACTCACAAACCACTGAATTTAGCTGTTGATATGTTCTAATGGGTTTTTAGAGTTAAATCGCTGTAATATTTACATTTTTAAGGCGATATTTATTTGTATTTCCACCGATTTCAGAGTGACTGTAAGTAAGAGGTTTGAATCCCGCCTCTTCAGTCGAGAGGTATTACTGTTAGAGGGCGCATTTTTTCTCAGCCCATGTATTTCATTGGGAAATGTGTCATTTTCAAAAATTAATAATAAATCAACTGTACATCTGATCAGTCCAAATAGATATAGCAACTCTTTCGGGACAAGGGCCCAGGTCTCTGCCAAGTTTGGGCCTTGTGGCTTCAAAGGCCTCGGAGGAGTAGCTGTCAGAAATTTCTTTAGGTCATAAGAATAATAATAATAACTAGAAGCTAAAGTTCGATGACAAACTTTAAATGTTGGCTTGGAGAAGCAAACCGGGCAGCCCTCGGGCAAAAGGGCCAGCCCAGAACACCATAGTGGATTAATGTGTATTTTAGGTTAAAACGGCTTGCCATACTGGAATAAGTGATGAGCGCCTGCTTCAAAGCCGCGTTGCGTAGCCGTGCGGTTGAGCCGAAAAGCAGAAATAAGCAAGCATTTAAACTTTTTATTATATGACTGAACTATTATTGTGTTGAATCGCCGGAGTGTTTGTATTAAAATACCTTTTAAAGACGTGCAAATGATGTCTTTGTTAACAGACACATAAATGCAGCCGTGCATCTCATGTTAGTTAAGCCTATGAAAAACGTCATTTGCACCCAATGCAGGTCTTTAAAATATTCTTCTATATTTATTGTGTTGAATCGCTGGAGTGTTTTTATTTAAATGCCTTTAAAAGACGTGCAGTCATGTATAATTCTCAGTCGGACATCTCGGAGCTCATGTCTAACACACTGCTGAATGCAGCGCTTTCTGTATGAAAAAAAAAATAGTCACAAAAAACTGCATTTAGCTGTTGATATTTTCTAATGGGTGGACTGAATTAAATCGCCGCAATATTGTAATTTTAAAGGCGGTCAAATTTGTGCAAATTATGTCATTCGTATCCATGTATACTCGTTGAAAGCAATCTGTACGCGGTGAAGTAAATGCTTAGGGGTTTCAATAAATTCGCTCAAACAGCTGAATTCAGGTCTTGATGTGTTTCTAATGGGTATTTACAATTAAATGGCTGGAATATTGTATTTTTAAAGGCGTTATTTATATGCATTTTCCACCGAAATCAAAGTGAAAGTAAGTCTCATCTCGGTAACATGTTCGTTAGTGAAACCTATTGAACAGCTCATTTGCAGCTAATGTAGTTCTTTAAAATATTCTTGTATATTTATTGTGTTGGATCGCTGGAGTGTTTTTATTTAAATGCTTTTAAAAGACGTGCAGTCATGTATAATGCCAGTCAGGTTAGCTCCGATCCGTGAAAGCTCGTCTGTATAACACATTTGCTGAAGACAGTGCTTTAACTTTGAAATAAAACAGATCACAAAAGGCTGATTTGTTGATGTGTTCTAATGGGTATTTACAAACAAATCGCTGAAATATATTTATTTTAAAGGCGTTCTAATTCGTGCAATTTATGTTCTTTGTGAGCACATACAGAGAGAGAGTTCGTGCTGACGGCTTGTATACTCGCTGAAGGGTGCAAGCTTTCCTTTTACAAGAACTGCTCTCAAACCACTGAATTTAGCTGTTGATGTGTTCTAATGGGTATTTAGAGTTAAATCGCTGTAATATTTAAATTTTAAAAAGCGGTATTTATTTGTATTTCCACCGATTTCAGAGTGACTGTAAGTAAGAGGTTTGAGTCCCGCCTCTTCAGTGGTGAGGTATTGCGCCTTTAGATGGCGCATTTTTTCTCAGCCCATTGAAATCCCATAGAAATTTTTCATGTAAAAAAATTAATATTAAATCAACTGTAAGTCTGATCATTCCAAAAAGATATAGCAACACTTTCGTGACCAGGGCCCAGGGCTCCGCCGAGTTTGGGGCTTGTAGCCTTAAAGCTCTAGGAGGAGTAGCGTATAGAATTTTAGTCTCAGAAGAAGTTTAATAATAACTAGAAGCTAAAGTTCGATGACAAACTTTAAATGTTGGCTTGGAGAAGCAAACCGGGCAGGCTTCGGGCAAAAGGGCCAGCCCAGAACACCATATTGGATTAATATGTGTATTTTAGGTTAAAACGGCTTGCCATACTGGAATAAGTGATGCCTGCTTCAAAGCCGCGTTGCGTTGCCGTGCGGTTGAGCCGAAAAGCAGAAATAAGCAAGCATTTAAACTTTTTATTATATGACTGAACTATTATTGTGTTGAATCGCTGGAGTGTTTGTATTAAAATACCTTTAAAAGACGTGCAAATGATGTCTTTGTTAACAGACACATAAATGCAGCCGTGCATCTCATGTTAGTTAAGCCTATGAAAAACGTCATTTGCACCCAATGCAGGTCTTTAAAATATTCTTCTATATTTATTGTGTTGAATCGCTGGAGTGTTTTTATTTAAATGCCTTTAAAAGACGTGCAGTCATGTATAATTCTCAGTCGGACATCTCGGAGCTTATGTCTAACACACGGCTGAATGCAGCGCTTTCTGTATGAAAAAAAAATAGTCACAAACAACTGCATTTAGCTGTTGATATTTTCTAATGGGTGGACTGAATTAAATCGCTGCATTATTGTAATTTTAAAGGCGGTCAAATTTGTGCAAATTTTGTCGTTCGTATCCATGTAAACTCGTTGAAAGCAATCTGTACGCGGTGAAGGAAATGCTTAGGGGTTTCAATAAATTCGCTCAAACAGCTGAATTCAGGTCTTGATGTGTTTCTAATGGGTATTTACTATTAAATGGCTGGAATATTGTAATTTTAAAGGCGTTATTTATATGCATTTTCCACCGAAATCAAAGTGAAAAGTCTCAGCTCGGTAACATAGTGAAACCTATTGAACAGCTCATTTGCAGCTAATGTAGTTCTTTAAAATATTCTTGTATATTTATTGTGTTGGATCGCTGGAGTGTTTTTATTTAAATGCTTTTAAAAGACGTGCAGTCATGTATAATTCTCAGTCAGGTTAGCTCCGATCCGTGAAAGCTCGTCTGTATAACACATTTGCTGAAGACAGTGCTTTAACTTTGAAATAAAACAGATCTCAAAAGGCATGATTTGTTGATGTGTTCTAATGGGTATTTACAAACAAATCGCTGAAGTATATTTACTTTAAAGGCGTTCTAATTCGTGCAATTTATGTTGTTTGTGAGCACATGTCGAGAGAGAGAAGCCTAGTGCTGACGGCTTGTATAAGCGCTGAAGGGTGCGAGCTTTTCTCTTACAAGAACTACTCACAAACCACTGAATTTAGCTGTTGATATGTTCTAATGGGTATTTAGAGTTAAATCGCTTTAATATTTGAATTTTTAAGGCGGTATTTATTTGTATTTCCACCGATTTCAGAGTGACTGTAAGTAAGAGGTTTGAATCCCGCCTCTTCAGTGGAGAGGTATTGCGCCTTTAGATGGCGCATTTTTTCTCAGCCCATTGAAATCCCATAGAAATTTTTCATGTAAAAAAATTAATATTAAATCAACTGTAAGTCTGATCATTCCAAAAAGATATAGCAACACTTTGGTGACCAGGGCCCAGGGCTCCGCCGAGTTTGGGGCTTGTAGCCTTAAAGCTCTAGGAGGAGTAGCGTATAGAATTTTAGTCTCAGAAGAATTTTAATAATAATAATAATAATAATAATAAGTTTAAATAGCATAACAATATGTTGGCTTCTCCAAGCCAACATAATAATAAGTTTAAATAGCATAACAATATGTTGGCTTCTCCAAGCCAACATAATAATAAGTTTAAATAGCATAACAATATGTTGGCTTCTCCAAGCCAACATAATAAGTTTAAATAGCATAACAGTATGTTGGCTCTCCAAGCCAACATAACTAGATAAAAAAGTTCGTCAAGACAAACTTTGAAGTTGGCTTGAGAAAGTCTGACCAGATAGTTTAAAATAGTTTTTAAAGTTTGTTAAAGTTTTAAAAGTTTGACTGTTTTCAGTCTGAAATAGTTTGAAGTTTTCAGCAGTTTTAAGCTTGAAGATAGATAGATAGATAGATAGATAGATAGATAGATAGATAGATAGATAGATAGAGAGATAGAGAGATAGATAGAAAAGTTTTAAGTTTGATGGTTTTCAGTCTGAAATAGTTTGAAGTTTAAAGTAATTTTAAAAGCTTCAAGTTAGATGCTAAGGTTCTCAGAGTGGTTGATGAAGTGTTTCTGTGTGGTTGGTAGGGTTCTCTGGGTGGTTGCTAAGGTGTTGCTAGGCGGTTGCTTGGGTACCTGGGGTGGTTGCTAAGGTGTTGCTATGCGGTTGCTATGGTGTTGCTATGCGGTTGCTAAGGTACACGGGGTGGTTGCTAAGGTGTTGCTATGCGGTTGCTAAGGTGTTGCTATGTGGTTGCTAAGGTACCCGGGGTGGTTGCTAGGGTGTTGCTACGGTGTTGCTATGTGGTTGCTAGGGTACCTGGGGTGGTTGCTAAGGTGTTGCTATGCGGTTGCTAGGGTACCTGGGGTGGTTGCTAAGGTGTTGCTATGCGGTTGCTATGGTACCTGTGGTGGTTGCTAGGGTGTTGCTATGCGGTTGCTAGGGTACCCGGGGTGGTTGCTAAGGTGTTGCTGTGTGGTTGCTAAGGTGTTGCTATGCGGTTGCTAAGGTACACGGGGTGGTTGCTAAGGTGTTGCTATGCGGTTGCTAAGGTGTTGCTATGTGGTTGCTAAGGTACCCGGGGTGGTTGCTAGGGTGTTGCTATGTGGTTGCTAGGGTACCTGGGGTGGTTGCTAAGGTGTTGCTATGCGGTTGCTAGGGTACCTGGGGTGGTTGCTAAGGTGTTGCTATGCGGTTGCTATGGTACCTGTGGTGGTTGCTAGGGTGTTGCTATGCGGTTGCTATGATGCCTGGGGTGGTTGCTAAGGTGTTGCTATGCGGTTGCTATGGTGCCTGTGGTGGTTGCTAGGGTGTTGCTATGTGGTTACTAGGGTACTCAGGGTGTTTACTAGCATGTTTCTAGCATGTGGTAGCATGATTTTAGCATGACTAGCAAGTCGCTAGCACGATTTTAGCATTACTAGCAAGTCGCTAGCACGATTTTAACATGATTAGCAAGTCGCTAGCATGATTTTAGCATGACTAGCAAGTCGCTAGCATGATTTTAACATGACTAGCAAGTCACTAGCATGATTTTAGCATGACTAGCAAGTCACTAGCATGATTTTAGCATGACTAGCAAGTCGCTAGCATGATTTTAGGATGATACTAGCATGACTAGCAAGTTACTAGCATGATCCTAGCATGACTAGCAAGTCACTAGCATGATTCTAGCATGACAATCAAGTTACTAGCATGATTTTAGCATGACTAGCAAGTCACTAGCATGATTTTAGGATGATTCTAGCATGACTAGCAAGTTACTAGCATGATCCTAGCACGACTAGCAAGTTGCTAGCATTATTTTAGCATGATTTTAGCATTACTAGCAAGTCGCTAGCATGATTTTAGCATGACTAGCAAGTCGCTAGCACGATTTTAGCATGACTAGCAAGTCGCTAGCATGATTCTAGCATGACTAGCAAGTCACTAGCATTATTCTAGCATGACTAGCAAGTCACTAGCATGATTCTAGCATGACTAGCATGTCACTAGCATGATTTTAGCATGACTAGCAAGTCACTAGCACGATTCTAGCATGACTAGCAAGTCACTAGCATGATTTTAGCATGACTAGCATGTCACTAGCATGATTCTAGCATGACTAGCAAGTCACTAGCACGATTCTAGCATGACTAGCAAGTCACTAGCATGATTACTAGCATGACTAGCATGTCACTAGCATTATTTTAGCATGACTAGCATGTCACTAGCAAGATTCTAGCATGATTAGCAAGTCACTAGCACGATTCTAGCATGACTAGCAAGTCACTAGCATGATTACTAGCATGACTAGCAAGTCACTAGCATGATTTTAACATATATAGCAAGTCGCTAGCATGATTTTAGCATGACTAGCAAGTCACTAGCATGATTTTAGGATGATACTAGCATGACTAGCAAGTTACTAGCATGATCCTAACACGACTAGCAAGTCACTAGCATGATTCGAGCATGACTAGCAAGTTACTAGCATGATTTTAGCATGACTAGCAAGTCGCTAGCATGATTTTAGCATGACTAGCAAGTCGCTAGCATGATTTTAGCATGACTAGCAAGTTGCTAGCATGATTTGAGCATGATTAGCATACTGTTAGCATGACTTAGATAGAAAGATAGATGAGTTTGAATGAGTTTGAATGGATTAGAAATATAGTTTATAGAAGGGAAGCTTGATTGAGTCTCCAAGGATTCTGGGAGTTTAAATTTGAATTTTGACAGTTGGAGTTTGAAAAGTCTTGGCTCATTTGAACATTCCGTCAATGTAAGTCAATGAGATTTTATCCCAGTTTTAATCGGGATTTTTAGGAAAACCGTAAGTCTGATTAGTTAGAAAAGATATAGCAACTCGAGTTAGACCAGTATGAAGATCTGGGCTGAGTTTGGAGTTTGAAGAGTTAAAGCTCTAGGAGGAGATACAGTCAGAAATTTAGGATAGGAAGAAGAATAATAACTAGATAAAAAAGTTCGTCGAGACAAACTTTAAGTTGGCTTGAGAAAGCTTTGCCTTAAAGTTTAAAGAAGTTTTGAAAGCTTTAAGCAGTTTGATTAGTTTTTAAAGTTTAAAGATAGAAAAAGTTTGAAAAGATTTAAGTTTGAAGGTTTTCAGTCTGAAATAGTTTTAAGTTTAAAGTAGTTTCAAAGCTTAAACGGATAGACAGATTTATAGATGGATAGATTTATAGACAGATAGATTTATAGACAGATTAATAGACAGATTTATAGATAGATAGATTTATAGACAGATTTATAGATAGATTTATAGATAGATAGATTTATAGACAGATTAATAGATAGATAGATTTATAGACAGATTTATAGATAGATTTATAGATAGATAGATTTATAGATAGATTAATAGATATATAGATTTATAGACAGATAGATTTATAGACAGATTTATAGACAGATTTATAGATAGATAGATTAATAGATATAGATTTATAGATAGACAGATTTATAGATAGATAGATTAATAGATATAGATTTATAGATAGATTAATAGATAGATAGATTAATAGATATAGATTTATAGATAGACAGATTTATAGATAGATAGATTAATAGATAGATTTATAGATAGACAGATTAATAGATGGATAGATTTATAGATAGACAAGCATGACTAACAAGTTACTAGTATGATCCTAGCACGACTAGCAAGTCACTAGCATGATTTTAGCATGACTAGCAAGTCGCTAGCATGATTTTAGCATGACTAGCAAGTCGCTAGCATGATTTTAGCATTACTAGCAAGTCACTAGCATGATTTTAGCATTACTAGCAAGTCGCTAACATGATTTTAGCAAGACTAGCAAGTCGCTAGCATGATTTTAACATGATTAACAAGTCGCTAGCATGATTTTAGCATGACTAGCAAGTCGCTAGCATGATTTTAACATGACTAGCAGAGTCGCTAGCATGATTTTAGCATGACTAGCAAGTCGCTAGCATGATTTTAGCATGACTAGCAAGTTGCTAGCATGATTTTAGCATTACTAGCAAGTCGCTAGCATGATTTTAGCATGACTAGCAGAGTCGCTAGCATGATTTTAGCATGACTAGCAAGTCGCTAGCATGATTTTAACATGACTAGCAGAGTCGCTAGCATGATTTTAGCATGACTAGCAAGTCGCTAGCATGATTTTAGCATGACTAGCAAGTTGCTAGCATGATTTTAGCATTACTAGCAAGTCGCTAGCATGATTTTAGCATGACTAGCAAGTCGCTAACATGAATTTAGCAAGACAAGCAAGTCACTACCATGATTTTAACATGATTAGCATATTGTTAGCATGATTTAGATGGAGAGATAGACAGATTTATAGATATATAGATTTATAGATAGACAGATTAATAGATATAGATTTATAGATAGACATATTAATAGATATAGATTTATAGATAGACAGATTAATAGATATAGATTTATAGATAGACAGATTAATAGATGGATAGATTTATAGACATATTTATAGATAGACAGACTGATAGATAAATAGATGGATAGATTTATAGACATATAGATAGATAGATTAATTGATAGATAGATAGATTAATAGATAGACAGATTAATAGATAGATAGATTAATAGACAGATTTATAGATAGATAGATTAATAGAAAGATAGATAGATTAATAGATAGACAGATTAATAGATAGATAGATTAATAGACAGATTTATAGATAGATAGATTAATAGAAAGATAGATAGATAGATAGATAGATAGATAGATAGATAGATAGATAGATAGATAGATTTATAGATAGATAGATGAGTTTGAATGGATTAGAAATAGTACATAGAAGAGAAGCCTGATTGAGTCTCAAAGGATTCTGGCAGTTTAAATTTGAATTTTGACAGTTGGAGTTTGAAAAGTCTTGGCTCATTTGAACATTCCGTCAATGTAAATCAATTAGATTTTTTCCCAATTTTAATCAGCATTTTTAGGAAAACCGTAAGTCCGATCAGTTAGAAAAGATATAGCAACTCGAGTTAGACCAGTATGAAGATCTGGGCTGAGTTTGGAGTTTGTAGAGTTAAAGCTCTAGGAGGAGTAGCAGTCAGAATTTTTTTGTCTCAGAAGAAGAATAATAACTAGATAAAAAAGTTCGTCAAGACAAACTTTGAAGTTGGCTTGAGAAAGTCTGACCAGATAGTTAAAAATAGTTTTTAAAGTTTGTAAAAGTTTTAAAAGTTTGACTGTTTACAGTCTGAAATAGTTTGAAGTTTTCAGCCGTTTTAAAGCTTGAAGATTGAACAGACAGATAGATAGATAGATAGATAGATAGATAGATAGATAGATAGATAGATAGATAGATAGATAGATAGATAGATAGATAGATAGAGTTTGAAAAGTTTTAAGTTTGATGGTTTTCAGTGTGAAATAGTTTGAAGTTTAAAGTAATTTTAAAAGCTTCAAGTTAGATGCTAAGGTTCTTAGAGTGGTTGCTGAAGTGTTTCTATGTGGTTGGTAGGGTACTCTGGGTGGTTGCTAAGGTGTTGCTAGGTGGTTGCTAGGGTGCTCAGGGTGGTTGCTAAGGTGTTGCTAGGTGGTTGCTAGGGTACCCAGGGTGGTTGCTAGGGTGTTGCTATGCAGTGGCTAGGGTACCCGGGGTGGTTGCTAAGGTGTTGCTATGTGGTTGCTAGGGTACCAGGGGTGGTTGCTAAGGTGTTGCTATGCGGTTGCTATGGTGTCTGGGGTGGTTGCTAGGGTGTTGCTATGCGGTTGCTAAGGTACCCGGGGTGGTTGCTAAGGTGTTGTTATGCGGTTGCTAAGGGACCCAGGGTGGTTGCTAGGGTGTTGCTATGTGGTTGCTAAGGTACCCAGGGTGTTTACTAGCATGTTTCTAACATGTTGCTAGCATGATTTTAGCATGACTAGTAAGTCGCTAGCACGATTTTAACATGACTAGCAAGTCGCTAGCACGATTTTAGCATGACTAGCAAGTCACTAGCATTATTCTAGCATGACTAGCAAGTCACTAGCATGATTCTAGCATGATTACTAGCATGACTAGCATGTCACTAGCATGATTCTAGCATGACTAGCATGTCACTAGCATGATTCTAGCATGACTAGCAAGTTACTAGCATGATTTTAGCATGACTAGCAAGTTACTAGCATGATTTTAACATGACTAGCAAGTCGCTAACATGATTTTAGCAAGTCGCTAGCATGATTTTAACATGACTAGCAAGTTGATAGCATGATTTTAACATGATTAGCAAGTCGCTAGCATGATTTTAGCATGACTAGCAAGTCGCTAGCATGATTCTAGCATGACTAGCAAGTCACTAGCATGATTCTAGCATGACTAACAAGTCACTAGCATGATTCTAGCATGACTAGCATGTCACTAGCATGATTCTAGCATGACTAGCAAGTCACTAGCATAATTCTAGCATGATTCTAGCATGACTAGCAAGTCACTAGCATGTCACTACCATGATTCTAGCATGACTAGCAAGTCACTAGCATGATTCTAGCATGACTAGCATGTCACTAGCATGATTTTAGCATGACTAGCAAGTCACTAGCATGATTCTAGCATGACTAGCAAGTCACTAGCATGATTCTCGCATGACTAGCATGTCACTAGCATGATTCTAGCAAGACTAGCATGTCACTAGCATGATTCTAGCATGACTAGCATGTCACTAGCATGACTAGCAAGTCACTAGCATGATTCTAGCATGACTAGCAAGTCACTAGCATGATTCTCGCATGACTAGCATGTCACTAGCATGATTCTAGCAAGACTAGCATGTCACTAGCATGATTCTAGCATGACTAGCAAGTCACTAGCATGATTCTAGCATGACTAGCAAGTCACTAGCATGTCACTAGCATGATTCTAGCATGACTAGCAAGTCACTAGCATGACTACTAGCATGACTAGCATGTCACTAGCATGATTTTAGCATGACTAGCAAGTCACTAGCACGATTCTAGCATGACTAGCATGTCACTAGCATGATTCTAGCATGACTAGCAAGTCACTAGCATGATTCTAGCATGACTAGCAAGTCACTAGCACGATTGTAGCATGACTTGCAAGTCACTAGCATGATTACTAGCATGACTAGCATGTCACTACCACGATTCTAGCATGACTAGCAAGTCACTAGCACGATTCTAGCATGACTAGCAAGTCACTGGCATGATTACTAGCATGACTAGCAAGTCACTAGCATGATTTTAACATATATAGCAAGTCGCTAGCATGATTTTAGCATGACTAGCAAGTCGCTAGCATGATTTTAGGATGATACTAGCATGACTAGCAAGTTACTAGCATGATCCTAGCACGAC
Source organism: Garra rufa (assembly GCF_049309525.1). Taxonomy (NCBI): domain Eukaryota; kingdom Metazoa; phylum Chordata; class Actinopteri; order Cypriniformes; family Cyprinidae; genus Garra; species Garra rufa. Next base: position 3,323,290 of record NW_027394279.1, on the reverse strand, counting down.
TAGCAAGTCACTAGCATGATTCGAGCATGACTAGCAAGTTACTAGCATGATTTTAGCATGACTAGCAAGTCGCTAGCATGATTTGAGCATGATTAGCATACTGTTAGCATGACTTAGATAGAAAGATAGATGAGCTTGAATGAGTTTGAATGGATTAGAAATATAGTTCATAGAAGGGAAGCTTGATTGAGTCTCAAAGGATTCTGGCAGTATAAATTTGAATTTTGACAGTTGGAGTTTGAAAAGTCTTGGCTCATTTGAACATTCCGTCAATGTAAGTCAATGAGATTTTATCCCAGTTTTAATCGGGATTTTTAGGAAAACCGTAAGTCTGATTAGTTAGAAAAGATATAGCAACTCGAGTTAGACCAGTCTGAAGATCTGGGCTGAGTTTGGAGTTTGAAGAGTTAAAGCTCTAGGAGGAGATACAGTCAGAAATTTAGGATAGGAAGAAGAATAATAACTAGAAGCTAAAGTTCGATGACAAACTTTAAATGTTGGCTTGGAGAAGCAAACCGGGCAGCCTTCGGGCAAAAGGGCCAGCCCAGAACACTTAGAGCTCTCTGATTGAATTGTTGCTAGTAAAAATGCTATTACGATAAGTAATGCTTAGTATATTTTAGGCTAAACAGCTTGCCATAGAGGATTTATGTGTATTTTAGGTTAAAACGGCTTGCCATACAACAAGTGTGCAGCGCGTGCTTGAAAGCGTTGCTGTGCGGTTGAGCCTAAAAGCAGAAATAAGCAAGCATTTAAGCTGTGTAATATATTACTCTACTATTATTGTGTTTAATCGCTGGAGTGTTTGTATACCTTTAAAAGACGTGCAAATGATGTCTTTGATGCAGATGAAGACTGAGCAGTGCATTCAATGTTAGTTAGTTAAGCCAGTGAAAAAAGTCATTTGCACTCAATGTAGGTCTTTAAAATATTCTTCTATATTTATTGTGTGCAATCGCTGGAGTGTTTGTATTTAAATGCCTTTAAAAGACGTGCAGTCATTGTCAGTTGGACATCTCGGAGCTCATAACACACTGCTGAACACAGCGCTCTCTGTATGAAAAAAAAAATACTCACGAACAACTGCATTTAGCTGTTGATATTCTCTAATGGGTGGACTTAATTAAATCGCTGCAATATTGTAATTTTAAAGGCGGTCAAATTCGTGCAAATTATGTCGTTCGTCTCCATGTATCATAGTTGAAGGCAATCTGTACGCGGTGAAGGAAATGCTTCGGGTTTTCAATAAATTCGTTCAAACAGCTGAATTCAGGTCTTGATGTGTTCTAATGGGTATTTATAATTAAATGGCTGGAATATTGTAATTTTAAAGGCGTTATTTATATGCATTTTACACCGAAGTCAAAGTGAAAGTATAGGTTACAGCTCGGTAACATGTTCGTTAGTGAAACCTATTGAACAGCTCATTTGCAGCTAATATAGTTCTTTAAAATATTCTTGTATATTGATTGTGTTGGATCGCTGGAGTGTTTTTATTTAAATGCTTTTAAAAGACGCGCAGTCATGTATAATTCTCAGTCGGGTAAGTTAGCTCCGAGCCGTAAAGCTCATCTGTATAACACATTTGCTGAAGACAGTGCTTTAACTTTGAAATAAAACAGATCACAAAAGGTTGATTTGTTGATGTGTTCTAATGGGTATTTACAAATAAATCGCTGAAATATATAAATTTTAAAGGCACTCTAATTCGTGCAATTTATGTTGTTTATGAGCACATACAGAGAGAGTTCGTGCTGACGGGGTGCAAGCATTTCTTTTACAAGAACTGCTCACAAACCACTGAATTTAGCTGTTGATGTGTTCTAATGGGTATTTACAATTAAATCGCTGGAATATTTAATTTTAAAAAGCGGTATTTATTTGTATTTCCACCGATTTCAGAGTGACTGTAAGCAAGAGGTTTGAGTCCCGCCTCTTCAGTGGAGAGGTATTGCGCCTCTAGATGGCGCATTTTTTCTCAGCCCATTGAAATCCTATAGAAATTTTTCATGTAAAAAAATTAATATTAAATCAACTGTAAGTCTGATCATTCCAAAAAGATATAGCAACACTTTGGTGACCAGGGCCCAGGGCTCCGCCGAGTTTGGGGCTTGTAGCCTTAAAGCTGTAGGAGGAGTAGCGTATAGAATTTTAGTCTCAGAAGAATTTTAATAATAATAATAATAAGTTTAAATAGCATAACAATATGTTGGCTTCTCCAAGCCAACATAACTAGATAAAAAAGTTCGTCAAGACAAACTTTGAAGTTGGCTTGAGAAAGTCTGACCAGATAGTTTAAAATAGTTTTTAAAGTTTGTAAAAGTTTTAAAAGTTTGACTGTTTTCAGTCTGAAATAGTTTGAAGTTTTCAGCAGTTTTAAGCTTGAAGATAGATAGATAGATAGATAGATAGATAGATAGATAGATAGATAGATAGATAGATAGATAGATAGATAGATAGATAGATAGAAAAGTTTTAAGTTTGATGGTTTTCAGTCTGAAAACCCAGCAACCCATGGTGGTTGCTAAGGTGTTACTATGTGGTTGCTAAGGTAACCGAGGTGGTTGCTAGGGTGTTGCTATGTGGTTGCTAAGGTACCCGGGGTGGTTGCTAAGGTGTTGCTATGTGGTTGCTATGGTACCCGGGGTGGTTGCTAAGGTGTTGCTATGCGGTTGCTAAGGTTCCCATGGTGGTTGCTAAGGTGTTACTATGCGGTTGCTAAGGTACCCGAGGTGGTTGCTAGGGTGTTGCTATGTGGTTGCTAGGGTGATGCTATGTGGTTGCTAGGGTACCCGGGGTGGTTGCTAAGGTGTTGCTATGTGGTTGCTAGGGTACCTGGGGTGGTTGCTAAGGTGTTGCTATGTGGTTGCTAGGGTACCTGGGGTGGTTGCTAAGGTGTTGCTATGCGGTTGCTAGGGTACCTGGGGTGGTTGCTAAGGTGTTGCTATGCGGTTGCTATGGTGCCTGTGGTGGTTGCTAGGGTGTTGCTATGCGGTTGCTATGGTGCCTGTGGTGGTTGCTAGGGTGTTGCTATGTGATTACTAGGGTACCCAGGGTGTTTACTAGCATGTTTCTAGCATGTTGCTAGCATGATTTTAGCATGACTAGCTAGTCGCTAGCACGATTTTAGCATGACTAGCAAGTCGCTAGCGCGATTTTAGCATGATTAGCAAGTCGCTAGCATGATTTTAGCATGACTAGCAAGTTGCTAGCATGATTTTAACATGACTAGCAAGTCACTAGCATTATTTTAGCATGACTAGCAAGTCACTAGCATGATTTTAGCATGACTAGCAAGTCGCTAGCATGATTTTAGGATGATACTAGCATGACTAGCAAGTTACTAGCATGATCCTAGCATGACTAGCAAGTCACTAGCATGATTCTAGCATGACAAGCAAGTTACTAGCATGATTTTAGCATGACTAGCAAGTCACTAGCATGACTAGCAAGTTACTAGCATGATCCTAGCATGACTAGCAAGTCACTAGCATGATTCTAGCATGACAAGCAAGTTACTAGCATGATTTTAGCATGACTAGCAAGTCACTAGCATGATTTTAGGATGATTCTAGCATGACTAGCAAGTTACTAGCATGATCCTAGCACGACTAGCAAGTTACTAGCATGATTCTAGCATGACTAGCAAGTCACTAGCATGATTTTAGCAAGACTAACAAGTCACTAGCATGATTCTAGCATGACTAGCATGTCACTAGCATGATTCTAGCATGACTAGCAAGTCACTAGCATGATTCTAGCATGACTAGCATGTCACTAGCATGATTCTAGCATGACTAGCAAGTCACTAGCATGATTCTAACATGACTAGCATGTCACTAGCATGATTCTAGCATGACTAGCATGTCACTAGCATGATTCTAGCATGACTAGCATGTCACCAGCATGATTCTAGCATGACAAGCATGTCACTAGCACGATTCTAGCATGACTAGCATGTCACTAGCATGATTCTAGCATGACTAGCAAGTTACTAGCATGATTCTAGCATGACTAGCAAGTCACTAGCATGATTCTAGCATGACTAGCATGTCACTAGCATGATTCTAGCATGACTAGCAAGTCACTAACATGATTCTAGCATGACTAGCAAGTCACTAGCATGATTCTAGCATGACTAGCATGTCACTAGCATGATTCTAGCATGACTAGCAAGTCACTAGCATGATTCTAGCATGACTAGCAAGTCGCAAGTAGAAAGAGATTAATAGATAGATTAATAGATAGATAGATTTATAGATAGATTTATAGAAAGACAGATTAATAGATAGATTTATAGATAGACAGATTAATAGACAGATTTATAGATAGATTAATAGATAGACAGATTTATAGATGGATAGATTTATAGATAGATAGATAGATAGATAGATAGATAGATAGATAGATAGATAGATAGATATATAGATAGATGAGTTTAAATGAGTTTGATTGGATTAGAAATAGTAGATAGAAGGGAAGCCTGATTGAGTCTCAAAGGATTCTGGCAGTTGAAATTTGAATTTTGACAGTTGGAGTTTGAACATTCCGTCAATGTAAGTCAATGAGATTTTTTTCCCAGTTTTAATCGGGATTTTTAGGAAAACCGTAAGTCCGATCAGTTAGAAAAGATATAGCAACTCGAGTTAGACCAGTCTGAAGATCTGGGCTGAGTTTGGAGTTTGTAGAGTTAAAGCTCTAGGAGGAGATACAGTCAGAAATTTAGGATAGGAAGAATAATAATAATAATAATAATAATAATAATAATAATAAGTTTAAATAGAATATCAATAAGTTGGCTCTCTCAAGCCAACTTAATAATAATAAGTTTAAATAGAATATCAGTAAGTTGGCTTTCTCAAGCCAACTTAATAATAAGTTTAAATAGAATATCAATAAGTTGGCTCTCTCAAGCCAACTTAATAAGTTTAAATAGAATATCAATAAGTTGGCTCTCTCAAGCCAACTTAATAACTAGAAGCTAAAGTTCGATGACAAACTTTAAATGTTGGCTTGGAGAAGCAAACCGGGCAGCCTTCGGGCAAAAGGGCCAGCCCAGAACACTTAGAGCTCTCTGATTGAATTGTTGCTAGTAAAAATGCTATTACGATAAGTAATGCTTAGTATATTTTAGGCTAAAACAGCTTGCCATAGAGGATTTATGTGTATTTTAGGTTAATACGGCTTGCCATACAACAAGTGTGCAGCGGGTACTTGAAAACCACGACGCGTTGCTGTGCGGTTGAGCCTAAAAGCAGAAATAAGCAAGCATTTAAGCTGTGTAATATATTACTCTACTATTATTGTGTTTAATCGCTGGAGTGTTTGTATTTAAATACATTTAAAAGACGTGCAAATGATGTCTTTGATGCAGATGAAGACTGAGCAGTGCATTCAATGTTAGTTAGTTAAGCCTATGAAAAACGTCATTTGCACCCAATGCAGGTCTTTAAAATATTCTTCTATATTTATTGTGTGCAATCGCTGGAGTGTTTGTATTTACATGCCTTTAAAAGACGTTCAGTCATGTATAATTCTCAGACGGACATATCGGAGCTCATGTCTACACTGCTGAACACAGCGCTCTCTGTATGAAAAAAATAAAAAATACTCACAAACAACTGCATTTAGCTGTTGATATTTTCTAATGGGTGGAATGAATTAAACCGCTGCAATATTGTAATTTTAAAGGCGTTCTAATTCGTGCAAATTATGTCGTTCGTCTCCATGTATACTCGTTGAAAGCAATCTGTACGCGGTGAAGGAAATGCTTAGGGTTTTCAATAAATTCGCTCAAACAGCTGAATTCAGGTCTTGATGTGTTCTAATGGGTATTTACAATTAAATGGCTGGAATATTGTAATTTTAAAGGCATTATTTATATGCATTTTCCACCGAGTTCAAAGTGAAAGTAATGTCACAGCTCGGTAACATGTTCGTTAGTGAAACTGAAAAGCTCATTTGCAGCTAATGTAGTTCTTTAAAATATTCTTGTATATTTATTGTGTTGGATCGCTGGAGTGTTTTTATTTAAATGCTTTTAAAAGACGTGCAGTCATGTATAATTCTCAGTCGGGTAAGTTAGCTCGAGCCTGAAAGCTCGTCTGTATAACACATTTGCTGAAGACAGTGCTTTAACTTTGAAATAAAACAGATCACAAAAGGCTGATTTGTTGATGTGTTCTAATGGGTATTTACAAATAAATCGCTGAAATATATTAATTTTAAAGGCGTTCTAATTCGTGCAAGTTATGTTGTTTATGAGCACATACGGAGAGAGTTCGTGCTGACGGCTTGTATACTCGCTGAAGGGTGCGAGCTTTTTTTTTACAAGAACTACTCACAAACCACTGAATTTAGCTGTTGATATGTTCTAATGGGTTTTTAGAGTTAAATCGCTGTAATATTTACATTTTTAAGGCGGTATTTATTTGTATTTCCACCGATTTCAGAGTGACTGTAAGTAAGAAGTTTAGAGTCCCGCCTCTTTAGTCGAGAGGTATTACTGTTAGAGGGCGCATTTTTTCTCAGCCCATGTAATTCATTGGGAAATTTGTCATATTTAAAAATTAATAATAAATCAACTGTACATCTGATCAGTCCAAATAGATATAGCAACTCTTTCGGGACAAGGGCCCAGGTCTCTGCCAAGTTTGGGCCTTGTGGCTTCAAAGGCCTCGGAGGAGTAGCTGTCAGAAATTTCTGTAGATCATAAGAATAATAAAATATAACTAGAAGCTAAAGTTCGATGACAAACTTTAAATGTTGGCTTGGAGAGCCAAACCGGGCAGCCTTGGGGCAAAAGGGCCAGCCCAGAACACTTAGAGCTCTCTAATTGAATTGTTGCTAGTAAAAATGGCAGTACGACAAGAAATGCTTAGTATATTTTAGGCTAAAACAGCTTGCCATAGAGCATCGTGTGTGGATTTTAGGTTAAAACGGCTTGCCATACTGGAATATGCGATGAGCGCCTGCTTCAAAGCCGCGTCGCGTTGCCGTGCGGTTGAGGCGAAAAGCAGAAATAAGCAAGCATTTAACCTTTTTATTATATGACTGTTCTATTATTGTGTTGAATCGCTGGAGTGTTTGTATTAAAATACCTTTAAAAGACGTGCAAATGATGTCTTTGTTAACAGACACATAAATGCAGCCGTGCATCTCATGTTAGTTAGTTAAGCCTATGAAAAAAGTCATTTGCACCCAATGTAGGTCTTTAAAATATTCTTCTATATTTATTGTGTGCAATCGCTGGAGTGTTTTTATTTAAATGCCTTTAAAAGACGTGCAGTCATGTATAATTCTCAGACGGACATCTCGGAGCTCGTGTCTAAAACACTGCTGAACGCAGCGCTCTCTGTGTGAAAACAAAATGCTCACAAACAACTGCATTTAGCTGTTGATATTTTCTAATGGGTGGAATGAATTAAATCGCTGCAATATTGTAATTTTAAAGGCGTTCTAATTCGTGCAAATTATGTCGTTCGTCTCCATGTAAACTCGTTGAAAGCAATCTGTACGCGGTGAAGGAAATGCTTAGGGTTTTCAATAAATTCGCTCAAACAGCTGAATTCAGGTCTTGATGTGTTCTAATGGGTATTTACAATTAAATGGCTGGAATATTGTAATTTTAAAGGCGTTATTTATATGCATTTTCCACCGAAGTCAAAGTGAAAGTATAGGTCACAACTCGGTAACATGTTCCTTAGTGAAACGTATTGAAAAGCTCATTTGCAGCTAATGTAGTTCTTTAAAATATTCTTGTATATTTATTGTGTTGGATCGCTGGAGTGTTTTTATTTAAATGCTTTTAAAAGACGTGCAGTCATAATTCTCAGTCGGGTAAGTTAGCTCCGAGCCGTGAAAGCTCGTCTGTATAACACATTTGCTGAAGACACTGCTTTAACTTTGAAATAAAACAGATCACAAAAGGCTGATTTGTTGATGTGTTCTAATGGGTATTTACAAATAAATCGCTGAAATATATTTATTTTAAAGGCGTTCTAATTCGTGCAATTTATGTTGTTTATGAGCACATACAGAGAGAGTTCGTGCTGACGGCTTGTATAAGCGCTGAAGGGTGCGAGCTTTTCTTTTACAAGAACTACTCACAAACCACTGAATTTTGCTGTTGATATGTTCTAATGGGTATTTAGAGTTAAATCGCTGTAATAATTAAATTTTTAAGGCGATATTTATTTGTATTTCCACCGATTTCAGAGTGACTGTAAGTAAGAGGTTTGAGTCCCGCCTCTTCAGTGGAGAGGTATTACTATTAGAGGGCGCATTTTTTCTCAGCCCATGTAATTCATTGGGAAATTTGTCATATTCAAAAATTAATAATAAATCAACTGTACATCTGATCAGTCCAAATAGATATAGCAACTCTTTCGGGACAAGGGCCCAGGTCTCTGCCAAGTTTGGGCCTTGTGGCTTCAAAGGCCTCGGAGGAGTAGCTGTCAGAAATTTCTTTAGGTCATAAGAATAATAAAATATAATAATAATAATAATAAGTTTAAATAGCATAACAGTATGTTGGCTCTCCAAGCCAACATAATAATAATAATAAGTTTAAATAGCATAACAATATGTTGGCTTCTCCAAGCCAACATAACTAGAAGCTAAAGTTCGATGACAAACTTTAAATGTTGGCTTGGAGAGCCAAACCGGGCAGCCTTGGGGCAAAAGGGCCAGCCCAGAACACTTAGAACTCTCTAATGGAATTGTTGCTAGCAAAAATGGCAGTACGACAAGAAATGCTTAGTATATTTTTGGCTAAAACAGCTTGCCATAGAGGATTGTGTGTGGATTTTAGGTTAAAACGGCTTGCCATATCTTAAGATTCGTGCAGCGCCTGCTTCAAAGCCACGACGCGTTGCTGTGCGGTTGAGGTGAAAAGCAGAAATAAGCAAGCATTTAACCTTTTTATTATATGATTGTACTGTTATTGTGTTGAATCGCTGGAGTGTTTGTATTAAAATACCTTTAAAAGACGTGCAAATTTGATGTCTTTGTTAACAGACACATAAATGCAGCCGTGCATCTCATGTTAGTTAGTTAAGCCTATGAAAAACGTCATTTGCACCCAATGTAGGTCTTTAAAATATTCTTCTATATTTATTGTGTGCAATCGCTGGAGTGTTTTTATTTAAATGCCTTTAAAAGCGAGCAAATGATGTATTTGTTGACAGACTGATAATAAAGCCATACATCTGATGTTCGTTAGAGAAACGTTTGAAATAGCTCATTTACACCCAATGTAGCTCTTTAAAATATTCTATATTTATTGTGTTTAATCGCTGGAGTGTTTGTAATTAAATACCTTTAAAAGACGTGCACATGATGTCTTTGATGATGCAGACGAAGAACTGAGCAGTGCATCCAATGTTAGTTAGTTAAATCTATGAAACAGCTCATTTGCACTCAATGCAGCTCTTTAAAATATTCTTCTATATTTATTGTGTGCAATCGCTGGATTTTTTTTTATTTGATTACCTTTAAAAGACGTGCAAATGAATCATTTGTTGACACAGACGGATATGCAGCCGTACATCTCATGTTCGTTATTAAAAACCTTTGAAACAGGTCATTTGCATTCAATGCGGCTCTTTAAAATATTCTTCTATATTTATTGTGTACAATCGCTGGAGTGTTTTTATTTAAATGCTTTTAAAAGACGTTCAGTCATGTATAATTCTTAGTCGGGTAAGTTAGCTCCGAACCGTGAAGCTCGTCTGTGTAACACATTTGCTGAAGACAGTGCTTCAACTTTGAAATAAAACAGATCACAAACTGATTTAGCTGTTGATGTGTTGTAATGGGTATTTAGAGTTAAATCGCTGTAATAATTAAGTTTTTAAGGTGATATTTATTTGTATTTCCACCGATTTCAGAGTGACTGTAAGTAAGAGGTTTGAGTCCCGCCTCTTCAGTCGAGAGGTATTACTGCTAGAGGGCGCATTTTTTCTCAGCCCATGTAATTCATTGGGAAATATGTCATTTTCAAAAATTAATAATAAATCAACTGTACATCTGATCAGTCCAAATAGATATAGCAACTCTTTCGGGACAAGGGCCCAGGTCTCTGCCAAGTTTGGGCCTTGTGGCTTCAAAGGCCTCGGAGGAGTAGCTGTCAGAAATTTTCTTAGGTCATAAGAATAATAACATATAACTAGAAGCTAAAGTTTGATGACAAACTTTAAATGTTGGCTTGGAAAGCCAAATTGGGCAGCCTTCGGGCAAAAGGGCCAGCCCAGAACACCATAGTGGATTAATATGTGTATTTTAGGTTAAAATGGCTTGCCATACTGGAATAAGTGATGAGCGCCTGCTTCAAAGCCGCGTCGCGTTGCCATGCGGTTGAGCCGAAAAGCAGAAATAAGCAAGCATTTAAACTTTTTATTATATGACTGAACTATTATTGTGTTGAATCGCTGGAGTGTTTGTATTAAAATACCTTTAAAAGACGTGCAAATGATGTCTTTGTTAACAGACACATAAATGCAGCAGTGCATCTCATGTTAGTTAGTTAAGCCTATGAAAAACGTCATTTGCACCCAATGCAGGTCTTTAAAATATTCTTCTATATTTATTGTGTTGAATCGCTGGAGTGTTTTTATTTAAATGCCTTTAAAAGACGTGCAGTCATGTATAATTCTCAGACGGACATCTCGGAGCTCATGTCTAACACACTGCTGAATGCAGCGCTCTCTGTATGAAAACAAAATGCTCACAAACAACTGCATTTAGCTGTTGATATTTTCTAATGGGTGGACTGAATTAAATCGCTGCAATATTGTAATTTTAAAGGCGTTCTAATTCGTGCAAATTATGTCGTTCGTCTCCATACTCGTTGAAAGCAATCTGTACGCGGTGAAGGAAATGCTTAGGGGTTTCAATAAATTCGCTCAAACAGCTGAATTCAGGTCTTGATGTGTTCTAATGGGTATTTACAATTAAATGGCTGGAATATTGTAATTTTAAAGGCATTATTTATATGCATTTTCCACCAAATTCAAAGTGAAAGTAAGTCACAGCTCGGTAACATGTTCGTTAGTGAAACTGAACAGCTTATTTGCAGCTAATGTAGTTCTTTAAAATATTCTTGTATATTGATTGTGTTGGATCGCTGGAGTGTTTTTATTTAAATGCTTTTAAAAGACGTGCAGTCATGTATAATTCTCAGTCGGGTAAGTTAGCTCCGATCCGTGAAAGCTCGCCTGTATAACACATTTGCTGAAGACAGTGCTTTAACTTTGAAATAAAACAGATCACAAAAGGCTGATTTGTTGATGTGTTCTAATGGGTATTTACAAATAAATCGCTGAAATATATTAATTTTAAAGGCGTTCTAATTCGTGCAAATTATGTTGTTTATGAGCACATACAGAGAGAGTACATGCCGACGGCTTGTATAAGGGCTGACGGGTGCGAGCTTTTCTTTTACAAGAAATACTCACAAACCACTGAATTTAGCTGTTGATATGTTCTAATGGGTATTTAGAGTTAAATCGCTGTAATATTTACATTTTTAAGGCGGTATTTATTTCTATTTCCACCGTTTTCAGAGTGACTGTAAGTAAGAGGTTTGAATCCCGCCTCTTCAGTCGAGAGGTATTACTGTTAGAGGGCGCATTTTTTCTCAGCCCATGTAATTCATTGGGAAATTTGTCATATTCAAAAATTAATAATAAATCAACTGTACATCTGATCAGTCCAAATAGATATAGCATATCTTTCGGGACAAGGGCCCAGGTCTCTGCCAAGTTTGGGCCTTGTGGCTTCAAAGGCCTCGGAGGAGTAGCTGTCAGAAATTTTCTTAGGTCATAAGAATAATAACTATAATAATAATAAGTTTAAATAGCATAACAGTATGTTGGCTCTCCAAGCCAACATAACTAGAAGCTAAAGTTCGATGACAAACTTTAAATGTTGGCTTGGAGAGCCAAATTGGGCAGCCTTGGGGCAAAAGGGCCAGCCCAGAACACTTAGAGCTCTCTGATTGAATTGTTGCTAGTAAAAATGGCAGTACGACAAGAAATGCTTAGTATATTTTAGGCTAAAACATAGAGCATCGTGTGTGGATTTTACGTTAAAACGGCTTGCCATACAACAAGTTTGCAGCGCATGCTTGAAACCCACGACGCGTTGCTGTGCGGTTGAGCCTAAAAGCATTAATAAGCAAGTATTTAAGCTGTGTAATATATTACTCTACTATTATTGTGTTTAATCGCTGGAGTGTTTGTATTTAAATACCTTTAAAAGACGTGCAAATGATGTGTTTGATGATGCAGACGAAGACTGAGCAGTGCATCCAATGTTAGTTAAGCCTATGAAAAAAGTCATTTGCACCCAATGTAGGTCTTTAAAATATTCTTCTATATTTATTGTGTGCAATCGCTGGAGTGTTTGTATTTAAATGCCTTTAAAAGACGTGCAGTCATGTATAATTGTCAGTCGGACATCTCGGAGCTCATGTCTAACACACAGCTGAACGCAGCGCTCTCTGTATGAAAACAAAATGCTCACAAACAACTGCATTTAGCTGTTGATATTTTCTAATGGGTGGACTGAATTAAATCGCTGCAATATTGTAATTTTAAAGGCGTTCTAATTCGTGCAAATTATGTCGTTCGTCTCCATGTAAACTCGTTGAAAGCAATCTGTACGCGGTGAAGGAAATGCTTAGGGGTTTCAATAAATTCACTCAAACAGCTGAATTTAGGTCTTGATGTGTTCTAATGGGTATTTACAATTAAATGGCTGGAATATTGTAATTTTAAAGGCGTTATTTATATGCATTTTCCACCGAAGTCAAAGTGAAAGTATAGGTCACAGCTCGGTAACATGATCGTTAGTGAAACCTATTGAATAGCTCATTTGCAGCTAATGTAGTTCTTTAAAATATTCTTGTATATTTATTGTGTTGGATCGCTGGAGTGTTTTTATTTAAATGCTTTTAAAAGACGTTCAGTCATGTATTATTCTCAGTCGGGTAAGTTAGCTCCGAGCCGTGAAAGCTCGTCTGTGTAACACATTTGCTGAAGACAGTGCTTTAACTTTGAAATAAAACAGATCACAAAAGGCTGATTTGTTGATGTGTTCTAATGAGTATTTACAAACAAATCGCTGAAATATATTTATTTTAAAGGCGTTCTAATTCGTGCAATTTATGTTGTTTGTGAGCACATGCACAGAGAGAGTAGCCTAGTGCTGACGGCTTGTATAAGCGCTGAAGGGTGCGAGCTTTTCTTTTACAAGAACTATAAAACCACTGAATTTAACTGTTGATATGTTCTAATGGGTATTTAGAGTTAAATCGCTGTAATAATTAAATTTTTAAGGCGATATTTATTTGTATTTCCACCGATTTCAGAGTGACTGTAAGTGAGAGGTTTGAGTCCCGCCTCTTCAGTCGAGAGGTATTACTGTTAGAGGGCGCATTTTTTCTCAGCCCATGTAATTCATTGGGAAATGTGTCATATTCAAAAATTAATAATAAATCAACTGTAAGTCTGATCAGTCTAAAAAGATATAGCAACTAACTTTAGAGCAGGACCCAGGTATCTGCCAAGTTTGGGGCTTGTGGCATTCAAGCCCTAGGAGGAGTAGCGTTTGTAAATTCGTGTACCATAAGAATAATAACATATAATAATAATAATAATAATAAGTTTAAATAGCATAACAGTATGTTGGCTCTCCAAGCCAACATAATAACTAGAAGCTAAAGTTCGATGACAAACTTTAAATGTTGGCTTGGAGAGCCAAATTGGGCAGCCTTCGGGCAAAAGGGCCAGCCCAGAACACTTAGAGCTCTGTAATTCAATTGTTGCTAGTAAAAATGCTATTACGATAAGTAATGCTTAGTATATTTTAGGCTAAAACAGCTTGCCATAGTTGATTAATATGTGTATTTTAGGTTAAAACGGCTTGCCATATCTTAAGATTCGTGCAGCGCCTGCTTCAAAGCCACGACGCGTTGCTGTGCGGTTGAGGCGAAAAGCATAAATAAGCAATCATTTAACCTTTTTATTATATGACTGTACTATTATTGTGTTTAATCGCTGGAGTGTTTGTATTAAAATACCTTTAAAAGACGTGCAAATGATGTCTTTGTTAACAGACACACAAATGCAGCCGTGCATCTCATGTTAGTTAGTTAAGCCTATGAAAAACGTCATTTGCACCCAATGCAGGTCTTTAAAATATTCTTCTATATTTATTGTGTTGGATCGCTGGAGTGTTTTTATTTAAATGCCTTTAAAAGACGTGCAGTCATGTATAATTCTCAGACGGACATCTCGGAGCTCATGTCTAACACACTGCTGAACGCAGCGCTCTCTGTATGAAAACAAAATGCTCACAAACAACTGCATTTAGCTGTTGATATTTTCTAATGGGTGGACTGAATTAAATCGCTGCAATATTGTAATTTTAAAGGCGTTCTAATTCGTGCAAATTATGCCGTTCGTCTCCATGTAAACTCGTTGAAAGCAATCTGTATGCGGTGAAGGAAATGCTTAGGGTTTTCAATAAATTCGCTCAAACAGCTGAATTCAGGTCTTGATGTGTTCTAATGGGTATTTACAATTAAATGGCTGGAATATTGTAATTTTAAAGGCATTATTTATATGCATTTTCCACCGAGTTCAAAGTGAAAGTAAGTCACAGCTCGGTAACATGTTCGTTAGTGAAACGTATTGAAAAGCTCATTTGCAGCTAATGTAGTTCTTTAAAATATTCTTGTATATTTATTGTGTTGGATCGCTGGAGTGTTTTTATTTAAATGCTTTTAAAAGACGTGCAGTCATGTTTAATTCTCAGTCGGGTAAATTAGCTCCGAGCCGTGAAAGCTCGTCTGTATAACACACATTTGCTGAAGACAGTGCTTTAACTTTGAAATAAAACAGATCACAAAAGGCTGATTTGTTGATGTGTTCTAATGGGTATTTACAAATAAATCGCTGAAATATATTAATTTTAAAGGCGTTCTAATTCGTGCAATTTATGTTGTTTATGAGCACATACAGAGAGAGTTCGTGCTGACGGCTTGTATAAGCGCTGAAGGGTGCGAGCTTTTCTTTTACAAGAACTACTCACAAACCACTGAATTTTGCTGTTGATATGTTCTAATGGGTATTTAGAGTTAAATCGCTGTAATAATTAAATTTTTAAGGCGATATTTATTTGTATTTCCACCGATTTCAGAGTGACTGTAAGTAAGAGGTTTGAGTCCCGCCTCTTCAAGCGAGAGGTATTACTGTTAGAGGGCGCATTTTTTCTCAGCCCATGTAATTCATTGGGAAATTTGTCATATTCAAAAATTAATAATAAATCAACTGTACATCTGATCAGTCCAAATAGATATAGCAACTCTTTCGGGACAAGGGCCCAGGTCTCTGCCAAGTTTGGGCCTTGTGGCTTCAAAGGCCTCGGAGGAGTAGCTGTCAGAAATTTTCTTAGGTCATAAGAATAATAACATATAATAACTAGAAGCTAAAGTTCGATGACAAACTTTAAATGTTGGCTTGGAGAAGCAAACCGGGCAGCCTTCGGGTAAAAGGGCCAGCCCAGAACACCATAGTGGATTAATATGTGTATTTTAGGTTAAAACGGCTTGCCATACTGGAATAAGTGATGAGCGCCTGCTTCAAAGACGCGTCGCGTTGCCGTGCGGTTGAGCCGAAAAGCAGAAATAAGCAAGCATTTAAACTTTTTATTATATGACTGAACTATTATTGTGTTGAATCGCTGGAGTGTTTGTATTAAAATACCTTTAAAAGACGTGCAAATGATGTCTTTGTTAACAGACACATAAATGCAGCCGTGCATCTCATGTTAGTTAAGCCTATGAATAACGTCATTTTCACCCAATGCAGGTCTTTAAAATATTCTTCTATATTTATTGTGTTGAATCGCTGGAGTGTTTTTATTTAAATGCCTTTAAAAGACGTGCAGTCATTTATAATTCTCAGTCGGACATCTCGGAGCTCATCATGTCTAACACACTGCTGAATGCAGCGCTTTCTGTATGAAAAAAAAAATAGTCACAAACAACTGCATTTAGCTGTTTATATTTTGTAATGGGTGGACTGAATTAAATCGCTGCAATATTATAATTTTAAAGGCGGTCAAATTTGTGCAAATTATGTCGTTCGTCTCCATGTAAACTCGTTGAAAGCAATCTGTACGCGGTGAAGGAAATGCTTAGGGGTTTCAATAAATTCGCTCAAACAGCTGAATTCAGGTCTTGATGTGTTTCTAATGGGTATTTACAATTAAATGGCTGGAGTATTGTAATTTTAAAGGCGTTATTTATATGCATTTTCCACCGAAATCAAAGTGAAAGTAAGTCTCAGCTCGGTAACATGTTCGTTAGTGAAACCTATTGAACAGCTCATTTGCAGCTAATGTAGTTCTTTAAAATATTCTTATTTATTGTGTTGGATCGCTGGAGTGTTTTTATTTAAATGCTTTTAAAAGACGTGCAGTCATGTATAATTCTCAGTCAGGTTAGCTCCGATCCGTGAAAGCTTGTCTGTATAACACATTTGCTGAAGACAGTGCTTTAACTTTGAAATAAAACAGATCACAAAAGGCTGATTTGTTGATGTGTTCTAATGGGTATTTACAAACAAATCGCTGAAATATATTTATTTTAAAGGCGTTCTAATTCGTGCAATTTATGTTGTTTGTGAGCACATGTCGAGAGAGAGAGAAGCCTAGTGCTTACGGCTTGTATAAGTGCTGAAGGGTGCGATCTTTTCTTTTACAAGAACTACTCACAAACCACTGAATTTAGCTGTTGATATGTTCTAATGGGTATTTAGAGTTAAATCGCTGTAATATTTACATTTTTAAGGCGGTATTTATTTGTATTTCCACCGTTTTCAGAGTGACTGTAAGTAAGAGGTTTGAGTCCCGCCTCTTCAGTCGAGAGGTATTACTGTTAGAGGGCGCATTTTTTCTCAGCCCATGTAATTCATTGGGAAATTTGTCATATTCAAAAATTAATAATAAATCAACTGTACATCTGATCAGTCCAAATAGATATAGCAACTCTTTCGGGACAAGGGCCCAGGTCTCTGCCAAGTTTGGGCCTTGTGGCTTCAAAGGCCTCGGAGGAGTAGCTGTCAGAAATTCCTTTAGGTCATAAGAATAATAAAATATAACTAGAAGCTAAAGTTCGATGACAAACTTTAAATGTTGGCTTGGAGAAGCAAACCGGGCAGCCTTCGGGCAAAAGGGCCAGCCCAGAACACTTAGAGCTCTCTGATTGAATTGTTGCTAGTAAAAATGCTATTACGATAAGTAATGCTTAGTATATTTTAGGCTAAACAGCTTGCCATAGAGGATTTATGTGAATTTTAGGTTAAAACGGCTTGCCATACAACAAGTGTGAAGCGCGTGCTTGAAAGCGTTGCTGTGCGGTTGAGCCTAAAAGCAGAAATAAGCAAGCATTTAAGCTGTGTAATATATTACTTTACTATTATTGTGTTTAATCGCTGGAGTGTTTGTATTTAAATACCTTTAAAAGACGTGCAAATTATGTCTTTGATGCAGATGAAGACTGAGCAGTGCATTCAATGTTAGTTAGTTAAGCCAGTGAAAAAAGTAATTTGCACTCAATGTAGGTCTTTAAAATATTCTTCTATATTTATTGTGTGCAATCGCTGGAGTGTTTGTATTTAAATGCCTTTAAAAGACGTGCAGTCATGTATAATTGTCAGTCGGACATCTCGGAGCTCATGTCTTAACACACTGCTGAACACATCACTCTCTGTATGAAAAAAAAGCTCACAAACAACTGCATTTAGCTGTTGATATTTTCTAATGGGTGGACTGAATTAAATCGCTGCAATATTGTAATTTTAAAGGCGGTCAAATTCGTGCAATTTATGTCGTTCATCTCCATGTATACTCGTTTAAGGCAACCTGTATGCGGTGAAGGAAATGCTTAGGGGTTTAAATAAATTCGCTCAAACAGCTGAATTCAGGTCTTGATGTGTTCTAATGGGTATTTACAATTAAATAGCTGGAATATTGTAATTTTAAAGGCGTTATTTATATGCATTTTCCACCGAAGTCAAAGTGAAAGTATAGGTCACAGCTCGGTAACATGTTCGTTAGTGAAACCTACTGAATAGCTCATTTGCAGCTAATGTTGTTCTTTAAAATATTCTTCTATATTTATTGTGTTGGATCGCTAGAGTGTTTTTATTTAAATGCTTTTAAAAGACGTGCAGTCATAATTCTCAGTCAAATAAGTTAGCTCCGACCCGTGAAAGCTCGTCTGTATAACACATTTGCTGAAGACAGTGCTTTAACTTTGAAATAAAACAGATCACAAAAGGCTGATTTGTTGATGTGTTCTAATCACTGATCTATATAATGACTGGATTGCTCATTGCGTTCTAAACTGCCGTTAGGCTGTGAAGCCCCCGGAAGTGTTCGATCCGCCATCTTACTATTCCCTACCTGCAGAGAGCGCCATTGAGTCACATGTAAATTGCTGACCTAAAATCACCCGATTTGAAGCGTATCTTTCACACAGGATTAGTTTTTAGGATATGTGTATGTAAATTAATTTTTACTTAAGATGTTTTCTGGAATGTTAATGGTCTTTTCGGGCTGGATAAGTGATATATTGAAATCGTTTTGGTGGGCGTGTCAGCTGCGCACTTGCAGAAACAGGTAACTGATCCAACACTAAATATATTTCTTTATGTACCTAATTATGCAGGAAATAATACACAGTACCTTATATCTGGTATTAGTATCTGAAATTGATTCGATTATACAGTAAATAATACAATACAAGTCTCTGTTACTACATTGCTCGTTATATTGAAATTCAAATCTTTGAAATAAAGCTTATGTGTGTCCGTACCATTTGTAGTCAGCGGTGTTCTCCGAGTCATGGTGTGTATTTTTAATGTGCCTGATTGAGCAACATCTATTTCAGACTCTTCAGATCAGCAAATTCTGTAATGATTTACTAACATTACCGTTTCCATCTGAGTAAAATGCTGTGTATGTTGAATTAATTATTAATTTAACGAACAAATCATTACCTGCTTCAAAATGAATTACTGTTAAATATTGTTGAAACATGCAGTTAGTCTACTGTACGAATATAAACAACAAAATGACATAAACCGTGAATAACTGTACTAAGATCATATGATGTTTGTTTATCTGATGTACGCGACTGTAATGTAGGCTATGAACGTACATTTTTAATAAGCAGAGGGAATTCCCAACATTAACCGTTTACATGCTTAGGACGTTTGCATTGTGAAAATGTACAGTGAGACTTTAGGTATAAAAACACTGACTTGTTATGTGATGTTTTCTCAATAAAATCTTATAATTTCCTATTTACTCAATAGAATGTATGCGAGTACTAGGGAATACTAATATGGCGGCGCGGTGGCTTCACTTTTATGACGTCATGAGCAATCCAGTTCTCTATTATAGATCAGTGGTTCTAATGGGTATTTACAAATAAATCGCTGAAATATATTAATTTTAAAGGCGTTCTAATTCGTGCAAATTATGTTGTTTATGAGCACATACAGAGAGAGTACATGCCGACGGCTTGTATAAGCGCTGACGGGTGCGAGCTTTTCTTTTACAAGAAATACTCACAAACCACTGAATTTAGCTGTTGATATGTTCTAATGGGTATTTAGAGTTAAATCGCTGTAATATTTACATTTTTAAGGCGGTATTTATTTCTATTTCCACCGTTTTCAGAGTGACTGTAAGTAAGAGGTTTGAATCCCGCCTCTTCAGTCGAGAGGTATTACTGTTAGAGGGCGCATTTTTTCTCAGCCCATGTAATTCATTGGGAAATTTGTCATATTCAAAAATTAATAATAAATCAACTGTACATCTGATCAGTCCAAATAGATATAGCAACTCTTTCGGGACAAGGGCCCAGGTCTCTGCCAAGTTTGGGCCTTGTGGCTTCAAAGGCCTCGGAGGAGTAGCTGTCAGAAATTTCTTTAGGTCATAAGAATAATAAAATATAACTAGAAGCTAAAGTTCGATGACAAACTTTAAATGTTGGCTTGGAGAGCCAAATTGGGCAGCCTTCGGGCAAAAGGGCCAGCCCAGAACACCATAGTGGATTAATATGTGTATTTTAGGTTAAAACGGCTTGCCATACTGGAATAAGTGATGAGCGCCTGCTTCAAAGCCGCGTCGCGTTGCCGTGCGGTTGAGCCGAAAAGCAGAAATAAGCAAGCATTTAAACTTTTTATTATATGACTGAACTATTATTGTGTTGAATCGCTGGAGTGTTTGTATTAAAATACCTTTAAAAGACGTGCAAATGATGTCTTTGTTAACAGACACATAAATGCAGCCTTGCATCTCATGTTAAAGTTAAGCCTATGAAAAACGTAATTTGCACCCAATGCAGGTCTTTAAAAATATTCTTCTATATTTATTGTGTTGAATCGCTGGAGTGTTTTTATTTAAATGCCTTTAAAAGACGTGCAGTCATGTATAATTCTCAGACGGACATCTCGGAGCTCATGTCTAACACACTGCTGAACGCAGCGCTCTCTGAAAACAAAATGCTCACAAACAACTGCATTTAGCTGTTGATATTTTCTAATGGGTGGACTGAATTAAATCGCTGCAATATTGTAATTTTAAAGGCGTTCTAATTCGTGCAAATTATGTCGTTCGTCTCCATGTATACTCGTTGAAAGCAATCTGTATGCGGTGAAGGAAATGCTTAGGGTTTTCAATAAATTCGCTCAAACAGCTGAATTCAGGTCTTGATGTGTTCTAATGGGTATTTACAATTAAATGGCTGGAATATTGTAATTTTAAAGGCATTATTTATATGCATTTTCCACCAAATTCAAAGTGAAAGTAAGTCACAGCTCGGTAACATGTTCGTTAGTGAAACGTATTGAAAAGCTCATTTGCAGCTAATGTAGTTCTTTAAAATATTCTTGTATATTGATTGTGTTGGATCGCTGGAGTGTTTTTATTTAAATGCTTTTAAAAGACGTGCAGTCATGTTTAAGTCTCAGTCGGGTAAGTTAGCTCCGAGCCGTGAAAGCTCGTCTGTATAACACATTTGCTGAAGACAGTGCTTTAACTTTGAAATAAAACAGATCACAAAAGGCTGATTTGTTGATGTGTTCTAATGGGTATTTACAAATAAGTCGCTGAAATATATTAATTTTAAAGGCGTTCTAATTCGTGCAAGTTATGTTGTTTATGAGCACATACGGAGAGAGTTCGTGCTGACGGCTTGTATACTCGCTGAAGGGTGCGAGCTTTTCTTTTACAAGAACTACTCACAAACCACTGAACTTAGCTGTTGATATGTTCTAATGGGTTTTTAGAGTTAAATCGCTGTAATATTTACATTTTTAAGGCGGTATTTATTTGTATTTCCACCGATTTCAGAGTGACTGTAAGTAAGAGGTTTGAGTCCCGCCTCTTCAGTCGAGAGGTATTACTGCTAGAGGGCGCATTTTTTCTCAGCCCATGTAATTCATTGGGAAATATGTCATTTTCAAAAATTAATAATAAATCAACTGTACATCTGATCAGTCCAAATAGATATAGCAACTCTTTCGGGACAAGGGCCCAGGTCTCTGCCAAGTTTGGGCCTTGTGGCTTCAAAGGCCTCGGAGGAGTAGCTGTCAGAAATTTTCTTAGGTCATAAGAATAATAACATATAATAATAATAATAATAAGTTTAAATAGCATAACAGTATGTTGGCTCTCCAAGCCAACATAACTAGAAGCTAAAGTTCGATGACAAACTTTAAATGTTGGCTTGGAGAGCCAAATTGGGCAGCCTTGGGGCAAAAGGGCCAGCCCAGAACACTTAGAGCTCTCTGATTGAATTGTTGCTAGTAAAAATGGCAGTACGACAAGAAATGCTTAGTATATTTTAGGCTAAAACATAGAGGATCGTGTGTGGATTTTACGTTAAAACGGCTTGCCAGACAACAAGTTTGCAGCGCATGCTTGAAACCCACGACGCGTTGCTGTGCGGTTGAGCCTAAAAGCAGAAATAAGCAAGCATTTAAGCTGTGTATTATATTACTCTACTATTATTGTGTTTAATCGCTGGAGTGTTTGTATTTAAATACCTTTAAAAGACGTGCAAATGATGTGTTTGATGATGCAGACGAAGACTGAGCAGTGCATCCAATGTTAGTTAAGCCTATGAAAAAAGTCATTTGCACCCAATGTAGGTCTTTAAAATATTCTTCTATATTTATTGTGTGCAATCGCTGGAGTGTTTGTATTTAAATGCCTTTAAAAGACGTGCAGTCATGTATAATTGTCAGTCGGACATCTCGGAGCTCATGTCTAACACACAGCTGAACGCAGCGCTCTCTGTATGAAAACAAAATGCTCACAAACAACTGCATTTAGCTGTTGATATTTTCTAATGGGTGGACTGAATTAAATCGCTGCAATATTGTAATTTTAAAGGCGTTCTAATTCGTGCAAATTATGTCGTTCGTCTCCATGTAAACTCGTTGAAAGCAATCTGTACGCGGTGAAGGAAATGCTTAGGGGTTTCAATAAATTCACTCAAACAGCTGAATTCAGGTCTTGATGTGTTCTAATGGGTGTTTACAATTAAATGGCTGGAATATTGTAATTTTAAAGGCGTTATTTATATGCATTTTCCACCGAAGTCAAAGTGAAAGTATAGGTCACAGCTCGGTAACATGATCGTTAGTGAAACCTATTGAATAGCTCATTTGCAGCTAATGTAGTTCTTTAAAATATTCTTGTATATTTATTGTGTTGGATCGCTGGAGTGTTTTTATTTAAATGCTTTTAAAAGACGTTCAGTCATGTATTATTCTCAGTCGGGTAAGTTAGCTCCGAGCCGTGAAAGCTCGTCTGTGTAACACATTTGCTGAAGACAGTGCTTTAACTTTGAAATAAAACAGATCACAAAAGGCTGATTTGTTGATATGTTCTAATGAGTATTTACAAACAAATCGCTGAAATATATTTATTTTAAAGGCGTTCTAATTCGTGCAATTTATGTTGTTTGTGAGCACATGCACAGAGAGAGTAGCCTAGTGCTGACGGCTTGTATAAGCGCTGAAGGGTGCGAGCTTTTCTTTTACAAGAACTATAAAACCACTGAATTTAACTGTTGATATGTTCTAATGGGTATTTAGAGTTAAATCGCTGTAATAATTACATTTTTAAGGCGATATTTATTTGTATTTCCACCGATTTCAGAGTGACTGTAAGTGAGAGGTTTGAGTCCCGCCTCTTCAGTCGAGAGGTATTACTGTTAGAGGGCGCATTTTTTCTCAGCCCATGTAATTCATTGGGAAATGTGTCATATTCAAAAATTAATAATAAATCAACTGTAAGTCTGATCAGTCTAAAAAGATATAGCAACTAACTTTAGAGCAGGACCCAGGTATCTGCCAAGTTTGGGGCTTGTGGCATTCAAGCCCTAGGAGGAGTAGCGTTTGTAAATTCGTGTACCATAAGAATAATAACATATAATAATAATAATAATAACTAGAAGCTAAAGTTCGATGACAAACTTTAAATGTTGGCTTGGAGAAGCAAACCGGGCAGCCTTTCGGGCAAAAGGGCCAGCCCAGAACACTTAGAGCTCTCTGATTGAATTGTTGCTAGTAAAAATGCTATTACGATAAGTAATGCTTAGTATATTTTAGGCTAAACAGCTTGCCATAGAGGATTTATGTGTATTTTAGGTTAAAACGGCTTGCCATACAACAAGTGTGCAGCGCGTGCTTGAAAGCGTTGCTGTGCGGTTGAGCCTAAAAGCAGAAATAAGCAAGCATTTAAGCTGTGTAATATATTACTCTACTATTATTGTGTTTAATCGCTGGAGTGTTTGTATACCTTTAAAAGACGTGCAAATGATGTCTTTGATGCAGATGAAGACTGAGCAGTGCATTCAATGTTAGTTAGTTAAGCCAGTGAAAAAAGTCATTTGCACTCAATGTAGGTCTTTAAAATATTCTTCTATATTTATTGTGTGCAATCGCTGGAGTGTTTGTATTTAAATGCCTTTAAAAGACGTGCAGTCATGTATAATTCTCAGTCGGACATCTCGGAGCTCATAACACACTGCTGAACACAGCGCTCTCTGTATGAAAAAAAAAAAACTCACGAACAACTGCATTTAGCTGTTGATATTCTCTAATGGGTGGACTTAATTAAATCGCTGCAATATTGTAATTTTAAAGGCGGTCAAATTCGTGCAAATTATGTCGTTCGTCTCCATGTATCATAGTTGAAGGCAATCTGTACGCGGTGAAGGAAATGCTTCGGGTTTTCAATAAATTCGTTCAAACAGCTGAATTCAGGTCTTGATGTGTTCTAATGGGTATTTATAATTAAATGGCTGGAATATTGTCATTTTAAAGGCGTTATTTATATGCATTTTCCACCGAGTTCAAAGTGAAAGTAAGTCACAGCTCGGTAACATGTTCGTTAGTGAAACTGAAAAGCTCATTTGCAGCTAATATAGTTCTTTAAAATATTCTTGTATATTTATTGTGTTGGATCGCTGGAGTGTTTTTATTTAAATGCTTTTAAAAGACGCGCAGTCATGTATAATTCTCAGTCTGGTAAGTTAGCTCCGAGCCGTAAAGCTCATCTGTATAACACATTTGCTGAAGACAGTGCTTTAACTTTGAAATAAAACAGATCACAAAAGGTTGATTTGTTGATGTGTTCTAATGGGTATTTACAAATAAATCGCTGAAATATATAAATTTTAAAGGCACTCTAATTCGTGCAATTTATGTTGTTTATGAGCACATACAGAGAGAGTTCGTGCTGACGGGGTGCAAGCATTTCTTTTACAAGAACTGCTCACAAACCACTGAATTTAGCTGTTGATGTGTTCTAATGGGTATTTACAATTAAATCGCTGGAATATTTAATTTTAAAAGGCGGTATTTATTTGTATTTCCACCGATTTCAGAGTGACTGTAAGCAAGAGGTTTGAGTCCCGCCTCTTCAGTCGAGAGGTATTGCGCCTCTAGATGGCGCATTTTTTCTCAGCCCATTGAAATCCTATAGAAATTTTTCATGTAAAAAAATTAATATTAAATCAACTGTAAGTCTGATCATTCCAAAAAGATATAGCAACACTTTGGTGACCAGGGCCCAGGGCTCCGCCGAGTTTGGGGCTTGTAGCCTTAAAGCTCTAGGAGGAGTAGCGTATAGAATTTTAGTCTCAGAAGAATTTTAATAATAACTAGAAGCTAAAGTTCGATGACAAACTTTAAATGTTGGCTTGGAGAAGCAAACCGGGCAGCCTTCGGGCAAAAGGGCCAGCCCAGAACACTTAGAGCTGTCTGATTGAATTCTTGCTAGTAAAAATGCTATTAGGATAAGTAATGCTTAGTATATTTTAGGCTAAAACAGCTTGCCATAGAGGATTTATGTGTATTTGAGGTTAAAACGGCTTGCCATACAACAAGTGTGCAGCGCGTGCTTGAAAGCGTTGCTGTGCGGTTGAGCCTAAAAGCAGAAATAAGCAAGCATTTAAGCTGTGTATTATATTACTCTACTATTATTGTGTTTAATCGCTGGAGTGTTTGTATTTAAATACCTTTAAAAGACGTGCAAATGATGTGTTTGATGATGCAGAGGAAGACTGAGCAGTGCATCCAATGTTAGTTAGTTAAGCCTATGAAAAAAGTCATTAGCACCCAATGTAGGTCTTTAAAATATTCTTCTATATTTATTGTGTTGAATCGCTGGAGTGTTTTTATTTAAATGCCTTTAAAAGACGTGCAGTCATGTATAATTCTCAGTCGGACATCTCGGAGCTCATGTCTAACACACTGCTGAATGCAGAGCTTTCTGTATGAAAAAAAAAATAGTCACAAACAACTGCATTTAGCTGTTGATATTTTCTAATGGGTGGACTGAATTAGATCGCTGCAATATTGTAATTTTAAAGGCGGTCAAATTTGTGCAAATTATGTCGTTCGTATCCATGTAAACTCGTTGAAAGCAATCTGTACGCGGTGATAGAAATGCTTATGGGTTTCAATAAATTCGCTCAAACAGCTGAATTCAGGTCTTGATGGGTTTCTAATGGGTATTTACTATTAAATGGCTGAATATTGTAATTTTAAAGGCGTTATTTATATGCATTTTCCACCGAAATCAAAGTGAAAGTAAGTCTCAGCTCGGTAACATGTTCGTTAGTGAAACCTATTGAACAGCTCATTTGCAGCTAATGTAGTTCTTTAAAATATTCTTGTATATTTATTGTGTTGGATCGCTGGAGTGTTTTTATTTAAATGCTTTTAAAAGACGTGCAGTCATGTATAATTCTCATTCAGGTTAGCTCCGATCCGCGAAAGCTCGTCTGTATAACACATTTGCTGAAGACAGTGCTTTAACTTTGAAATAAAACAGATCACAAAAGGCTGATTTGTTGATGTGTTCTAATGGGTATTTACAAACAAATCGCTGAAATATATTTATTTTAAAGGCGTTCTAATTCGTGCAATTTATGTTGTTTGTGAGCACATGTCGAGAGAGAGAGAAGCCTAGTGCTGACGGCTTGTATAAGCGCTGAAGGGTGCGAGCTTTTCTTTTACAAGAACTACTCACAAACCACTGAATTTAGCTGTTGATATGTTCTAATGGGTATTTAGAGTTAAATCGCTGTAATATTTGAATTTTTAAGGCGGTATTTATTTGTATTTCCACCGATTTCAGAGTGACTGTAAGTAAGAGGTTTGAATCCCGCCTCTTCAGTGGAGAGGTATTGCGCCTTTAGATGGCGCATTTTTTCTCAGCCCATTGAAATCCCATAGAAATTTTTCATGTAAAAAAATTAATATTAAATCAACTGTAAGTCTGATCATTCCAAAAAGATATAGCAACACTTTGGTGACCAGGGCCCAGGGCTCCGCCGAGTTTGGGGCTTGTAGCCTTAAAGCTCTAGGAGGAGTAGCGTATAGAATTTTAGTCTCAGAAGAAGTTTAATAATAATAATAATAATAATAATAATAATAAGTTTAAATAGCATAACAATATGTTGGCTTCTCCAAGCCAACATAATAAGTTTAAATAGCATAACAGTATGTTGGCTCTCCAAGCCAACATAATAATAATAATAATAATAATAATAATAAGTTTAAATAGCATAACAATATGTTGGCTTCTCCAAGCCAACATAATAATAAGTTTAAATAGCATAACAATATGTTGGCTTCTCCAAGCCAACATAATAATAATAAGTTTAAATAGCATAACAGTATGTTGGCTCTCCAAGCCAACATAATAATAATAAGTTTAAATAGCATAACAGTATGTTGGCTCTCCAAGCCAACATAATAATAAGTTTAAATAGCATAACAATATGTTGGCTTCTCCAAGCCAACATAATAAGTTTAAATAGCATAACAGTATGTTGGCTCTCCAAGCCAACATAACTAGAAGCTAAAGTTCGATGACAAACTTTAAATGTTGGCTTGGAGAGCCAAATTGGGCAGCCTTGGGGCAAAAGGGCCAGCCCAGAACACTTAGAGCTCTCTGATTGAATTGTTGCTAGTAAAAATGGCAGTACGACAAGAAATGCTTAGTATATTTTAGGCTAAAACATAGAGGATCGTGTGTGGATTTTACTTTAAGACGGCTTGCCATACAACAAGTTTGCAGCGCGTGCTTGAAACCCACGACGCGTTGCTGTGCGGTTGAGCCTAAAAGCAGAAATAAGCAAGCATTTAAGCTGTGTATTATATTACTCTACTATTATTGTGTTTAATCGCTGGAGTGTTTGTATTTAAATACCTTTAAAAGACGTGCAAATGATGTGTTTGATGATGCAGACGAAGACTGAGCAGTGCATCCAATGTTAGTTAGTTAAGCCTATGAAAAAAGTCATTTGCACCCAATGTAGGTCTTTAAAATATTCTTCTATATTTATTGTGTGCAATCGCTGGAGTGTTTGTATTTAAATGCCTTTAAAAGACGTGCAGTCATGTATAATTCTCAGTCGGACATCTCGGAGCTCATGTCTAACACACAGCTGAACGCAGCGCTCTCTGTATGAAAACAAAATGCTCACAAACAACTGCATTTAGCTGTTGATATTTTCTAATGGGTGGACTGAATTAAATCGCTGCAATATTGTAATTTTAAAGGCGTTCTAATTCGTGCAAATTATGTCGTTCGTCTCCATGTATACTCGTTGAAAGCAATCTGTACGCGGTGAAGGAAATGCTTAGGGGTTTCAATAAATTCACTCAAACAGCTGAATTCAGGTCTTGATGTGTTCTAATGGGTATTTACAATTAAATGGCTGGAATATTGTAATTTTAAAGGCGTTATTTATATGCATTTTCCACCGAAGTCAAAGTGAAAGTATAGGTCACAGCTCGGTAACATGATCGTTAGTGAAACCTATTGAATAGCTCATTTGCAGCTAATGTAGTTCTTTAAAATATTCTTGTATATTTATTGTGTTGGATCGCTGGAGTGTTTTATTTAAATGCTTTTAAAAGATGTTCAGTCATGTATTATTCTCAGTCGGGTAAGTTAGCTCCGAGCCGTGAAAGCTCGTCTGTGTAACACATTTGCTGAAGACAGTGCTTTAACTTTGAAATAAAACAGATCACAAAAGGCTGATTTGTTGATGTGTTCTAATGAGTATTTACAAACAAATCGCTGAAATATATTTATTTTAAAGGCGTTCTAATTCGTGCAATTTATGTTGTTTGTGAGCACATGCACAGAGAGAGTAGCCTAGTGCTGACGGCTTGTATAAGCGCTGAAGGGTGCAAGCTTTTCTTTTACAAGAACTATAAAACCACTGAATTTAACTGTTGATATGTTCTAATGGGTATTTAGAGTTAAATCGCTGTAATAATGACATTTTTAAGGCGATATTTATTTGTATTTCCACCGATTTCAGAGTGACTGTAAGTGAGAGGTTTGAGTCCCGCCTCTTCAGTCGAGAGGTATTACTGTTAGAGGGCGCATTTTTTCTCAGCCCATGTAATTCATTGGGAAATGTGTCATATTCAAAAATTAATAATAAATCAACTGTAAGTCTGATCAGTCTAAAAAGATATAGCAACTAACTTCAGAGCAGGACCCAGGTATCTGCCAAGTTTGGGGCTTGTGGCATTCAAGCCCTAGGAGGAGTAGCGTTTGTAAATTCGTGTACCATAAGAATAATAACATATAATAATAATAATAAGTTTAAATAGCATAACAGTATGTTGGCTCTCCAAGCCAACATAACTAGAAGCTAAAGTTCGATGACAAACTTTAAATGTTGGCTTGGAGAGCCAAATTGGGCAGCCTTGGGGCAAAAGGGCCAGCCCAGAACACTTAGAGCTCTCTGATTGAATTGTTTCTAGTAAAAATGCTATTACGATAAGAAATGCTTAGTATATTTTAGGCTAAACAGCTTGCCATAGAGGATTTATGTGTATTTTAGGTTGAAACAGCTTGCCATACAACAAGTGTGCAGCGCGTGCTTGAAAGCGTTGCTGTGCGGTTGAGCCTAAAAGCATTAATAAGCAAGCATTTAAGCTGTGTAATATATTACTCTACTATAATTGTGTTTAATCGCTGGAGTGTTTGTATTTAAATACCTTTAAAAGACGTGCAAATGATGTCTTTGATGATGCAGATGAAGACTGAGCAGTCCATTCAATGTTAGTTAGTTAAGCCTGTGAAAAAAGTCATTTGCACTCAATGTAGGTCTTTAAAATATTCTTCTATATTTATTGTGTGCAATCGCTGGAGTGTTTGTATTTAAATGCCTTTAAAAGACGTGCAGTCATGTATAATTGTCAGTCGGACATCTCGGAGCTCATGTCTAACACACTGCTGAATATATCGCTCTCTGGGTGAAAACAAAATGCTCACAAACAACTGCATTTAGCTGTTGATATTTTCTAATGGGTGGACTGAATTAAATCGCTGCAATATTGTAATTTTAAAGGCGTTCTAATTCGTGTAAATTATGTCGTTCGTCTCCATGTATACTCGTTGAAAGCAATCTGTACGCGGTGAAGGAAATGCTTAGGGTTTTCAAAAAATTCGCTCAAACAGCTGAATTCAGGTCTTGATGTGTTCTAATGGGTATTTACAATTAAATGGCTGGAATATTGTAATTTTAAAGGCATTATTTATATGCATTTTCCACCGAGTTCAAAGTGAAAGTAAGTCAAAGCTCGGTAACATGTTCGTTAGTGAAACGTATTGAAAAGATCATTTGCAGCTAATGTAGTTCTTTAAAATATTCTTCTATATTTATTGTGTTGGATCGCTGGAGTGTTTTTATTTAAATGCTTTTAAAAGACGTGCAGTCATGTATAATTCTCAGACGGAGATGTGAAGCTCATCTGTAAGACACTCTGTAAAGACAGCGGTTTAACTTTTACACAAAACAGCTCACAGCTGAATGTAGCTGTTGATGTGTTCTAATGGGTATTTACAAATAAATCACTGAAATATATTAATTTTAAAGGCGTTCTAATTCGTGCAAATTATGTTGTTAATGAGCACATACAGAGAGAGTGCTGACGGCTTGTATAAGCGCTGAAGGGTGCGAGCTTTTCTTTTACAAGAACTACTCACAAACCACTGAATTTAGCTGTTGATATGTTCTAATGGGTATTTAGAGTTAAATCGCTGTAATAATGACATTTTTAAGGCGATATTTATTTGTATTTCCACGGATTTCAGAGTGACTGTAAGTAAGGTTTGAGTCCCGCCTCTTCAGTCGAGAGGTATTACTGTTAGAGGGCGCATTTTTTCTCAGCCCATGTAATTCATTGGGAAATTTGTCATATTCAAAAATTAATAATAAATCAACTGTACATCTGATCAGTCCAAATAGATATAGCAACTCTTTCGGGACAAGGGCCCAGGTCTCTGCCAAGTTTGGGCCTTGTGGCTTCAAAGGCCTCGGAGGAGTAGCTGTCAGAAATTTCTGTAGGTCATAAGAATAATAACTAGAAGCTAAAGTTCGATGACAAACTTTAAATGTTGGCTTGGAGAGCCAAATTGGGCAGCCTTCGGGCAAAAGGGCCAGCCCAGAACACCATAGTGGATTAATAATTGTATTTTAGGTTAAAACGGCTTGCCATACTGGAATAAGTGATGAGCGCCTGCTTCAAAGCCGCGTCGCGTTGCCGTGCGGTTGAGCCGAAAAGCAGAAATAAGCAAGCATTTAAACTTTTTATTATATGACTGAACTATTATTGTGTTGGATCGCTGGAGTGTTTGTATTAAAATACCTTTAAAAGACGTGCAAATGATGTCTTTGTTAACAGACACATAAATGCAGCCGTGCATCTCATGTTAGTTAGTTAAGCCTATGAAAAACGTCATTTGCACCCAATGCAGGTCTTTAAAATATTCTTCTATATTTATTGTGTTGAATCGCTGGAGTGTTTTTATTTAAATGCCTTTAAAAGACGTGCAGTCATGTATAATTCTCAGTCGGACATCTCGGAGCTCATGTCTACACTGCTGAATGCAGCGCTCTCTGTATGAAAAAACAAAATGCTCACAAACAACTGCATTTAGCTGTTGATATTTTCTAATGGGTGGACTGAATTAAATCGCTGCAATATTGTAATTTTAAAGGCGTTCTAATTCGTGCAAATTATGTCGTTCGTCTCCATGTATACTCGTTGAAAGCAATCTGTACACGGTGAAGGAATTGCTTAGGGTTTTCAATAAATTCGCTCAAACAGCTGAATTCAGGTCTTGATGTGTTCTAATGGGTATTTACAATTAAATGGCTGGAATATTGTAATTTTAAAGGCATTATTTATATGCATTTTCCACCGAGTTCAAAGTGAAAGTAAGTCACAGCTCGGTAACATGGTCGTTAGTGAAACGTATTGAAAAGCTCATTTGCAGCTAATGTTGTTCTTTAAAATATTCTTGTATATTTATTGTGTTGGATCGCTGGAGTGTTTTTATGTAAATGCTTTTAAAAGACGTGCAGTCATAATTCTCAGTCGGGTAAGTTAGCTCCGATCCGTGAAAGCTCGTCTGTATAACACATTTGCTGAAGACAGTGCTTTAACTTTGAAATAAAACAGATCACAAAAGGCTGATTTGTTGATGTGTTCTAATGGGTATTTACAAATAAATCGCTGAAATATATTTATTTTAAAGGCGTTCTAATTCGTGCAATCTATGTTGTTTGTGAGCACATGTAGAGAGAGAGTAGCCTAGTGCTGACGGCTTGTATAAGCGCTGAAGGGTGCGAGCTTTTCTTTTACAAGAACTACTCACAAACCACTGAATTTAGCTGTTGATATGTTCTAATGGGTATTTAGAGTTAAATCGCTGTAATAATGACATTTTTAAGGCGATATTTATTTGTATTTCCACGGATTTCAGAGTGACTGTAAGTAAGAAGTTTGAGTCCCGCCTCTTCAGTCGAGAGGTATTACTGTTAGAGGGCGCATTTTTTCTCAGCCCATGTAATTCATTGGGAAATTTGTCATATTCAAAAATTAATAATAAATCAACTGTACATCTGATCAGTCCAAATAGATATAGCAACTCTTTCGGGACAAGGGCCCAGGTCTCTGCCAAGTTTGGGCCTTGTGGCTTCAAAGGCCTCGGAGGAGTAGCTGTCAGAAATTTCTGTAGGTCATAAGAATAATAATAATAATAATAATAAGTTTAAATAGCATAACAGTATGTTGGCTCTCCAAGCCAACATAATAACTAGAAGCTAAAGTTCGATGACAAACTTTAAATGTTGGCTTGGAGAGCCAAACCGGGCAGCCTTGGGGCAAAAGGGCCAGCCCAGAACACTTAGAACTCTCTAATGGAATTGTTGCTAGCAAAAATGGCAGTACGACAAGAAATGCTTAGTATATTTTAGGCTAAAACAGCTTGCCATAGAGGATTGTGTGTGGATTTTAGGTTAAAAGAGCTTGCCATACTGGAATATGCGAAGAGCGCCTGCTTCAAAGCCGCGTCGCGTTGCCGTGCGGTTGAGCCGAAAAGCAGAAATATTCAAGCATTTAACCTTTTTATTATATCACTGTACTATTATTGTGTTGAATCGCTGGAGTGTTTGTATTAAAATACCTTTAAAAGAAGTGAAAATGATGTCTTTGTTAACAGACACATAAATGCAGCCGTGCATCTCATGTTAGTTAGTTAGTTAAGCCTATGAAAAAAGTCATTTGCACTCAATGTAGGTCTTTAAAATATTCTTCTATATTTATTGTGTGCAATCGCTGGAGTGTTTGTATTTAAATGCCTTTAAAAGACGTGCAGTCATGTATAATTGTCAGTCGGACATCTCGGAGCTGTCTAACACACTGCTAAACACATCGCTCTCTGTATGAATACAAAATGCTCACAAACAACTGCATCTAGCTGTTGATATTTTCTAATGGGTGGACTGAATTAAATCGCTGCAATATATTAATTTTAAAGGCGTTCTAATTCGTGCAAATTATGTCGTTCGTCTCCATGTATACTCGTTGAAAGCAATCTGTACGCGGTGAAGGAAATGCTTAGGGTTTTCAATAAATTCGCTCAAACAGCTGAATTCAGGTCTTGATGTGTTCTAATGGGTATTTACAATTAAATGGCTGGAATATTGTAATTTTAAAGGCGTTATTTATATGCATTTTCCACCGAAGTCAAAGTGAAAGTATAGGTCACAGCTCGGTAACATGGTCGTTAGTGAAACTGAATAGCTCATTTGCAGCTAATGTTGTTCTTTAAAATATTCTTCTATATTTATTGTGTTGGATCGCTAGAGTGTTTTTATTTAAATGCTTTTAAAAGACGTGCAGTCATAATTCTCAGTCGAGTAAGTTAGCTCCGACCCGTGAAAGCTCGTCTGTATAACACATTTGCTGAAGACAGTGCTTTAACTTTAAAATAAAACAGATCACAAAAGGCTGATTTGTTGATGTGTTCTAATGGGTATTTACAAATAAATCGCTGAAATATATTAATTTTAAAGGCGTTCTAATTCGTGCAAATTATGTTGTTTATGAGCACATACAGAGAGAGTACATGCCGACGGCTTGTATAAGCGCTGACGGGTGCGAGCTTTTCTTTTACAAGAAATACTCACAAACCACTGAATTTAGCTGTTGATATGTTCTAATGGGTATTTAGAGTTAAATCGCTGTAATATTTACATTTTTAAGGCGGTATTTATTTCTATTTCCACCGTTTTCAGAGTGACTGTAAGTAAGAGGTTTGAGTCCCGCCTCTTCAGTCGAGAGGTATTACTGTTAGAGGGCGCATTTTTTCTCAGCCCATGTAATTCATTGGGAAATTTGTCATATTCAAAAATTAATAATAAATCAACTGTACATCTGATCAGTCCAAATAGATATAGCATATCTTTCGGGACAAGGGCCCAGGTCTCTGCCAAGTTTGGGCCTTGTGGCTTCAAAGGCCTCGGAGGAGTAGCTGTCAGAAATTTCTTTAGGTCATAAGAATAATAATAACTAGAAGCTAAAGTTCGATGACAAACTTTAAATGTTGGCTTGGAGAAGCAAACCGGGCAGCCTTCGGGCAAAAGGGCCAGCCCAGAACACTTAGAGCTCTCTGATTGAATTGTTGCTAGTAAAAATGCTATTACGATAAGTAATGCTTAGTATATTTTAGGCTAAACAGCTTGCCATAGAGGATTTATGTGTATTTTAGGTTAAAACGGCTTGCCATACAACAAGTGTGCAGCGCGTGCTTGAAAGCGTTGCTGTGCGGTTGAGCCTAAAAGCAGAAATAAGCAAGCATTTAAGCTGTGTAATATATTACTTTACTATTATTGTGTTTAATCGCTGGAGTGTTTGTATTTAAATACCTTTAAAAGCCGTGCAAATTATGTCTTTGATGCAGATGAAGACTGAGCAGTGCATTCAATGTTAGTTAGTTAAGCCAGTGAAAAAAGTCATTTGCACTCAATGTAGGTCTTTAAAATATTCTTCTATATTTATTGTGTGCAATCGCTGGAGTGTTTGTATTTAAATGCCTTTAAAAGACGTGCAGTCATGTATAATTGTCAGTCGGACATCTCGGAGCTCATGTCTTAACACACTGCTGAACACATCACTCTCTGTATGAAAAAAAAAAAGCTCACAAACAACTGCATTTAGCTGTTGATATTTTCTAATGGGTGGACTGAATTAAATCGCTGCAATATTGTAATTTTAAAGGCGGTCAAATTCGTGCAAATTATGTCGTTCATCTCCATGTATACTCGTTTAAGGCAACCTGTATGCGGTGAAGGAAATGCTTAGGGG
Organism: Garra rufa; assembly: GCF_049309525.1. Lineage (NCBI taxonomy): Eukaryota > Metazoa > Chordata > Actinopteri > Cypriniformes > Cyprinidae > Garra > Garra rufa. Next base: position 3,288,008 of record NW_027394279.1, on the reverse strand, counting down.
TTTCAATAAATTCGCTCAAACAGCTGAATTCAGGTCTTGATGTGTTCTAATGGGTATTTACAATTAAATGGCTGGAAAATTGTAATTTTAAAGGCGTTATTTATATGCATTTTCCACCGAAGTCAAAGTGAAAGTATAGGTCACAGCTCGGTAACATGTTCGTTAGTGAAACCTACTGAATAGCTCATTTGCAGCTAATGTTGTTCTTTAAAATATTCTTCTATATTTATTGTGTTGGATCGCTAGAGTGTTTTTATTTAAATGCTTTTAAAAGACGTGCAGTCATAATTCTCAGTCGAGTAAGTTAGCTCCGAGCCGTGAAAGCTCGTCTGTATAACACATTTGCTGAAGACAGTGCTTTAACTTTGAAATAAAACAGATCACAAAAGGCTGATTTGTTGATGTGTTCTAATGGGTATTTACAAATAAATCGCTGAAATATATTAATTTTAAAGGTGTTCTAATTCGTGCAAATTATGTTGTTTATAAGCACATAGAGAGAGTACATGCCGACGGCTTGTATAAGCGCTGACGGGTGCGAGCTTTTCTTTTACAAGAAATACTCACAAACCACTGAATTTAGCTGTTGATATGTTCTAATGGGTATTTAGAGTTAAATCGCTGTAATATTTACATTTTTAAGGCGGTATTTATTTCTATTTCCACCGTTTTCAGAGTGACTGTAAGTAAGAGGTTTGAATCCCGCCTCTTCAGTCGAGAGGTATTACTGTTAGAGGGCGCATTTTTTCTCAGCCCATGTAATTCATTGGGAAATTTGTCATATTCAAAAATTAATAATAAATCAACTGTACATCTGATCAGTCCAAATAGATATAGCAACTCTTTCGGGACCAGGGCCCAGGTCTCTGCCAAGTTTGGGCCTTGTGGCTTCAAAGGCCTCGGAGGAGTAGGTGTCAGAAATTTCTTTAGCTCATAAGAATAATAAAATATAATAATAATAATAATAATAAGTTTAAATAGCATAACAATATGTTGGCTTCTCCAAGCCAACATAACTAGAAGCTAAAGTTCGATGACAAACTTTAAATGTTGGCTTGGAGAGCCAAATTGGGCAGCCTTGGGGCAAAAGGGCCAGCCCAGAACACTTAGAGCTCTCTGATTGAATTGTTGCTAGTAAAAATGGCAGTACGACAAGAAATGCTTAGTATATTTTAGGCTAAAACATAGAGGATCGTGTGTGGATTTTACGTTAAAACGGCTTGCCATACAACAAGTTTGCAGCGCGTGCTTGAAACCCACGACGCGTTGCTGTGCGGTTGAGCCTAAAAGCAGAAATAAGCAAGCATTTAAGCTGTGTATTATATTACTCTACTATTATTGTGTTTAATCGCTGGAGTGTTTGTATTTAAATACCTTTAAAAGACGTGCAAATGATGTGTTTGATGATGCAGACGAAGACTGAGCAGTGCATCCAATGTTAGTTAGTTAAGCCTATGAAAAAAGTCATTTGCACCCAATGTAGGTCTTTAAAATGTTCTTCTATATTTATTGTGTGCAATCGCTGGAGTGTTTGTATTTAAATGCCTTTAAAAGACGTGCAGTCATGTATAATTGTCAGTCGGACATCTCGGAGCTCATGTCTAACACACAGCTGAACGCAGCGCTCTCTGTATGAAAACAAAATGCTCACAAACAACTGCATTTAGCTGTTGATATTTTCTAATGGGTGGACTGAATTAAATCGCTGCAATATTGTAATTTTAAAGGCGTTCTAATTCGTGCAAATTATGTCGTTCGTCTCCATGTATACTCGTTGAAAGCAATCTGTACGCGGTGAAGGAAATGCTTAGGGGTTTCAATAAATTCACTCAAACAGCTGAATTCAGGTCTTGATGTGTTCTTATGGGTATTTACAATTAAATGGCTGGAATATTGTAATTTTAAAGGCGTTATTTATATGCATTTTCCACCGAAGTCAAAGTGAAAGTATAGGTCACAGCTCGGTAACATGATCGTTAGTGAAACCTATTGAATAGCTCATTTGCAGCTAATGTAGTTCTTTAAAATATTCTTGTATATTTATTGTGTTGGATCGCTGGAGTGTTTTTATTTAAATGCTTTTAAAAGACGTTCAGTCATGTATTATTCTCAGTCGGGTAAGTTAGCTCCGAGCCGTGAAAGCTCGTCTGTGTAACACATTTGCTGAAGACAGTGCTTTAACTTTGAAATAAAACAGATCACAAAAGGCTGATTTGTTGATGTGTTCTAATGAGTATTTACAAACAAATCGCTGAAATATATTTATTTTAAAGGCGTTCTAATTCGTGCAATTTATGTTGTTTGTGAGCACATACAGAGAGAGTAGCCTAGTGCTGACGGCTTGTATAAGCGCTGAAGGGTGCGAGCTTTTCTTTTACAAGAACTATAAAACCACTGAATTTAACTGTTGATATGTTCTAATGGGTATTTAGAGTTAAATCGCTGTAATAATTACATTTTTAAGGCGATATTTATTTGTATTTCCACCGATTTCAGAGTGACTGTAAGTGAGAGGTTTGAGTCCCGCGCCTCTTCAGTCGAGAGGTATTACTGTTAGAGGGCGCATTTTTTCTCAGCCCATGTAATTCATTGGGAAATGTGTCATATTCAAAAATTAATAATAAATCAACTGTAAGTCTGATCAGTCTAATAAGATATAGCAACTAACTTCAGAGCAGGACCCAGGTATCTGCCAAGTTTGGGGCTTGTGGCATTCAAGCCCTAGGAGGAGTAGCGTTTGTAAATTCGTGTACCATAAGAATAATAACATATAACTAGAAGCTAAAGTTCGATGACAAACTTTAAATGTTGGCTTGGAGAGCCAAATTGGGCAGCCTTGGGGCAAAAGGGCCAGCCCAGAACACTTAGAGCTCTCTGATTGAATTGTTGCTAGTAAAAATGGCAGTACGACAAGAAATGCTTAGTATATTTTAGGCTAAAACATAGAGGATCGTGTGTGGATTTTACGTTAATACGGCTTGCCATACAACAAGTTTGCAGCGCATGCTTGAAACCCACGACGCGTTGCTGTGCGGTTGAGCCTAAAAGCAGAAATAAGCAAGCATTTAAGCTGTGTAATATATTACTCTACTATTATTGTGTTTAATCGCTGGAGTGTTTGTATTTAAATACCTTTAAAAGACGTGCAAATGATGTGTTTGATGATGCAGACGAAGACATAGCAGTGCATCCAATGTTAGTTAAGCCTATGAAAAAAGTCATTTGCACCCAATGTAGGTCTTTAAAATATTCTTCTATATTTATTGTGTGCAATCGCTGGAGTGTTTGTATTTAAATGCCTTTAAAAGACGTGCAGTCATGTATAATTGTCAGTCGGACATCTCGGAGCTCATGTCTAACATACAGCTGAACGCAGCGCTCTCTGTATGAAAACAAAATGCTCACAAACAACTGCATTTAGCTGTTGATATTTTCTAATGGGTGGACTGAATTAAATCGCTGCAATATTGTAATTTTAAAGGCGTTCTAATTCGTGCAAATTATGTCGTTCGTCTCCATGTATACTCGTTGAAAGCAATCTGTACGCGGTGAAGGAAATGCTTAGGGGTTTCAATAAATTCACTCAAACAGCTGAATTCAGGTCTTGATGTGTTCTAATGGGTATTTACAATTAAATGGCTGGAATATTGTAATTTTAAAGGCGTTATTTATATGCATTTTCCACCGAAGTCAAAGTGAAAGTATAGGTCACAGCTCGGTAACATGATCGTTAGTGAAACCTATTGAATAGCTCATTTGCAGCTAATGTAGTTCTTTAAAATATTCTTGTATATTTATTGTGTTGGATCGCTGGAGTGTTTTTATTTAAATGCTTTTAAAAGACGTTCAGTCATGTATTATTCTCAGTCGGGTAAGTTAGCTCCGAGCCGTGAAAGCTCGTCTGTGTAACACATTTGCTGAAGACAGTGCTTTAACTTTGAAATAAAACAGATCACAAAAGGCTGATTTGTTGATGTGTTCTAATGAGTATTTACAAACAAATCGCTGAAATATATTTATTTTAAAGGCGTTCTAATTCGTGCAATTTATGTTGTTTGTGAGCACATGCACAGAGAGAGTAGCCTAGTGCTGACGGCTTGTATAAGCGCTGAAGGGTGCGAGCTTTTCTTTTACAAGAACTATAAAACCACTGAATTTAACTGTTGATATGTTCTAATGGGTATTTAGAGTTAAATCGCTGTAATAATTAAATTTTTAAGGCGATATTTATTTGTATTTCCACCGATTTCAGAGTGACTGTAAGTGAGAGGTTTGAGTCCCGCCTCTTCAGTCGAGAGGTATTACTGTTAGAGGGCGCATTTTTTCTCAGCCCATGTAATTCATTGGGAAATGTGTCATATTCAAAAATTAATAATAAATCAACTGTAAGTCTGATCAGTCTAAAAAGATATAGCAACTAACTTTAGAGCAGGACCCAGGTATCTGCCAAGTTTGGGGCTTGTGGCATTCAAGCCCTAGGAGGAGTAGCGTTTGTAAATTCGTGTACCATAAGAATAATAACATATAATAATAATAATAATAAGTTTAAATAGCATAACAGTATGTTGGCTCTCCAAGCCAACATAATAATAATAATAATAAGTTTAAATAGCATAACAGTATGTTGGCTCTCCAAGCCAACATAATAAGTTTAAATAGCATAACAGTATGTTGGCTCTCCAAGCCAACATAATAAGTTTAAATAGCATAACAGTATGTTGGCTCTCCAAGCCAACATAATAAGTTTAAATAGCATAACAGTATGTTGGCTCTCCAAGCCAACATAATAAGTTTAAATAGCATAACAATATGTTGGCTTCTCCAAGCCAACATAATAATAAGTTTAAATAGCATAACAGTATGTTGGCTCTCCAAGCCAACATAATAAGTTTAAATAGCATAACAGTATGTTGGCTCTCCAAGCCAACATAATAATAAGTTTAAATAGGATTTCAGTAAGTTGGCTTTCCCAAGCCAACTTAATAAGTTTAAATAGGATTTCAGTAAGTTGGCTTTCCCAAGCCAACTTAATAAGTTTAAATAGGATTTCAGTAAGTTGGCTTTCCCAAGCCAACTTAATAACTAGATAAAAAGTTTGTTAGCAAACTTTAAGTTGGCTTGAGAAAGCCTAGCCAGTAAGTTTTAAGTAGTTTTAAAAGCTTTTAGTTTAAAGAAAGTTTAAAGGTTTTCAGTTTGAAATAGTTTTAGTTTGATTAATAAAGTTTGAAGATAGATAGGCTAGATAGATATAAATAGTTTGAAAATAGACAGATTTAAATATATAAATAGTTTGAATGTGAATAGATGCTAAGGTGTTGCTATGCGGTTGCTAAGGTACCCAGGGTGGTTGCTAAGGTGTTGCTATGCGGTTGCTAGCATTATTTAAGCAAGACTAGCAAGTCGTTAACATGATTTTTAGCATGACTAGCAAGTCGCTAGCATGATTTTAGCATGACTAGCAAGTCGCTAGCATGATTTTAGCACGACTAGCAAGTCGCTAGCATGATTTTAGCATTATTTTAGCATGACTAGCAAAGTCGCTAGCATGATTCTAGCATGACTAGCAAGTCGCGAGCATGATATTAACATGACTATCAAGTCACTAGCATGATTTTAGCACGACTAGCAAGTCGCTAGCATGATTTTAGCATGACTAGCAAGTCGCTAGCATGATTTAGCACGACTAGCAAGTCGCTAGCATGATTTTAGCACGACTAGCAAGTCGCTAGCATGATTTTAGCATTATTTTAGCATGACTAGCAAAGTCGCTAGCATGATTTTTAGCACGACTAGCAAGTCGCTAGCATGATTTAGCACGACTAGCAAGTCGCTAGCATGATTTTAGCACGACTAGCAAGTCGCTAGCATGATTTTAGCATTATTTTAGCATTATTAGCAAGTCGCTAGCATGATTTTAGCATTATTTTAGCATGACTTTCCCAAGCCAACTTAATAAGTTTAAATAGGATTTCAGTAAGTTGGCTTTCCCAAGCCAACTTAATAAGTTTAAATAGGATTTCAGTAAGTTGGCTTTCTCAAGCCAACTTAATAATAAGTTTAAATAGGATTTCAGTAAGTTGGCTTTCCCAAGCCAACTTAATAATGACACTGGCATAAAACTTGACAACATCTCATTTGACCGTAGATACTGAATGAGGAAAACGTGTTTTTCTCAGCTACTGAGAGTCAACAGCTTTCACGCACGTCTTTCAAAATAATAGTCTAGCGTCAGAAAAAAAACAGAATTACGTTTGTTGATTCTTTGACTGCACACTCCGCGACCCACTCAAAACGTTTTTGCGACCCACCAGTTGAGAAACACGCTTTGATTAATGTTTTTTGATGACTTAAGGTTAACTAAAGAGCACGAGACGTCTTCCTGCTGGCCGGTAACGTTAACGTTATTTGGCATAGTAGCCTATTTCATTCTGTAACAAACAGATTTGTATTATGCTATTGTTTTTGATAGCGTTATACATTTCTTTCAGATATTAACGATGATCAGTGCATTTGTTTTACCGATTGTGGTATCTTCCTGTCAGTTATATTAGTTCAATGTTGCCAGATATTGCTTTGAAAAACAAGCAATTACAAAAAGAAAGAAAAAGATATCCGAAATAAGTTCAAAGCTTGTGTTTTGTAAATAAGATTAATATATCACTAACACTAATGTTCAACTTTCCACTTCATAAACGTCCCAAAGTGTCACATTAAATTGGTAAAACGAGTAAAAAACACGTATAATAGGTGGATCTGGCAACAAACGGAGGCTGCATCAGCGCTCTCAAGCCCCGTTCACTGCACTAGCTTCTCGCAGCAACATGGAATGCAAACACTCATGTGATATGAGGTGGTTTAAATGGCTAAATAATCATCCAGAGAGCTTGACATTTTATTTTTGAACATAAAAAAATGACCGATGTCTGGACCACGGTGACCTCATAGCTGGCTACGGCCGTGCATTCCGCCCTATAGTAAAGTCCGTTTTTATGAATGGAGTCCGTGTTTTAACGGAGGAGACATTGTAAACGCGCGACCATGAAGAGACAGAAATGACATGCCGTCGTGTAAATAAGATAAATAACATGAGGCTATTTAGTTTGTTTAATACAACAACAAGGACCTGTTCTGTAGGAAAGATAACCTTACCTTCTATTGTGATCTGGCACTATATAGAAAATAAAATTAACTGGACGTTAAAGGGGGGCTGGGCGGGCCGACGAAGAAAACAAAATATCGAACGTTTTGATCGAACACATTTTTTATTGATATCGCTCACGTGTCTATCGCGATACATATCGTTATCGTTTTATCGCCCAGCCCTATTCTGAAAGCACAAACTGACCTGATATTAAGCTGTCTAACTAAACGCATGCTTGCTCATTACTAGGGCTGGGAATCAATTCAGATGTTCCGACTCGATTCGATTTTCGATTATCAAGTTCTTAATTCGATTCTCGATTCAATATTCTATTTTCGATTCTATTTCGATTCTTGATGTCAAATCTTTTTTTTTTTTTTTTACAAGAGATTTGTAGTATCAGGGCTCTACATTTACTTTTCCTGCTAGGAGCACTTGTGCTTCTAATTTAAAAAAGAATTGTAGCACAGTCAAAATTTTAGGAGCACATTCTAAACAATAATCCAAAAGTCTGAAAATTTTTTTCCTTCACATTATGAGATGTCTTTGTAGAGATATCTTATATTTTAAAAGTACAACATTGTTTTTTTTCACCATTACTCACTGTGGTACCATTTAAGCCCAACTTATGTTTTTTTTTTATATGGAATCCCTCTAATCACAAAATTTGAAGTGAAAGTGTTTAATAAGTTCTTTGTGTGCTTTTACCTTAGAGATATCAGCTAGTCTCTGAAGAAAATGTACCATGTTTTTACTATAGTAAATATTTTAACGATAGCGTTTGTAATTAAACAACAGTAGCCTCAAATTTACATTTGTCTGGGACTCCATGAAATGTACTTCAACATCACAAACCATAAATGGTAATATCCTTATACTCAGTGCTTAATTTGTAAATAAATAATTGCCGGATCCAAAACAGCAGTTAAAAGGCGCTGTGACCGACACTGACAACACAACTTCAGTTTTACCGGAACGTTCAATGACGCAACATCAACTAAGCGCATAGTTTACAAGTTTCTGCATGGACTGCAGCCTAGTGCACAAACCCTGGGTCAACAGGATGATGGAAATGTAAGTTACATTGCAAATAAAATGTGTTGTCATAAAAATAAAACACAATCATAGTCTATAAATGAAAGGTTTAAATTAGAGTTGGGGTACTCGGACTTGTACTCGGACTCGAGTCCGGTCTCGAGTACAATTTTTAGCGGACTCGGACTTGTCACGGACTCGGATGCATTTTGACTCGGACTTGACTCGGACTCGAGCTTTTCGGACTCGGGAATTATTGCCGAGTCCAGCCGAGTCCAGGGACAGTTGATGGAAATTTTACTGACTCGATGCATTATTACGAAAGTGACATTCAGTATTATTGGCATGTGTTTTAAAGTCTTGCCGGTACTTGAAAGCCTGCCTCTCAGTCAGCGCACAATGCTGAATTAAACTCTTTCTCTATTGCTACACACTTACACGAAAGGTAATGTCAAAATGCATCGTCTTGGAGAGCATTCATGTAAATGCTATCGGTTTTGTGTTGAGTTAGAAATACAGATGTGTCAAAATATATGATCTGTGCGTCCGGTCTTAAAGCGACAGCAGTGTAAACCTGCCACAGACTGCGTCATAATCAAACAACAAAATAAAAAGAGAAAATCACTCACTGCTCTTGATTGAAGCAGTTTAGCAATTTTAATAAGAATCATCTATATTTATTATATACGGTGAAGATTGTAGATAGTTTTATTTTTACATTTATTACTTCATTAAATGTTTGTAGTACACTATTTCTGTGGTATACTTTACTATATAGATCAATCTGAAAAACGTATAAAACTATTTCATTTGTATTTTGATTATTATATTTATTTATGCTTTTGCTTGTAATTAATTATTAGACTGTTTATTTTCCTTCAGTAAGCTTGAGAATGTTTTACTTACTTACTTGGGTGTGCATTATTTTCTAATAATTCAATGGCCCGTTGTCAATAGACCAATTTGGAGTAGACGTTACAGTTATGTCAGTAAAAAAATACTATTTAAACCTATAACATTTTACATTTACCTATTTTATCTCAGAATTCAGAATTTTTTTATGTCGTTTATATGTTGTATTTAAGACTTTAGAACTCAATTTAACGCAGCAATAGCAAGTTTGTCAGTTCTGAGGGAAAAAATAAACTCATGACTTTAGCTGAGAGGAAAAGGGAGAATGTATTTTCTTATCAGAATTGTGAGATATAATCTCGAAATTGAGAAAATAAAGTCAGATTTTTATTCTTTTATTCCATGACTTCCATGTCATTAACCCTCACAGCCTCATTTTCATCTAAGAAAAATATGTCACTAGCTGTCCATCTCTTCACCTACCCCTCCCTTTATCACAGATTCATTCTTTTACTCGTAGGTACAGTCCTGTCCTTCCCTTATAATTCCCACATTGTCCTTCCCACATTCTAAAAGCTGTTTCACTCTGAAATATGTCATAATATCAAGTCAGTCATAACTTCTGTTACATGACTCTTTGCTGAGCAGGACACTAATGAGATGGTGTGAAATAAAAAAATCAAAATGGCAATATGCAACAGAGGTTTCCTTTTGTTACATTTAAATTGTCATTGCCTTATTGTAGTTGTACAAATTAAAACAAGGTTAAGATACTGACAAACAGTAGTTTTTAGTTGGACTCGGTCGGACTCGACTCAGACTCGACCCATTTGGACTCGGACTTGAGTCCGACTCGCCCCATTTTGGACTCGGACTTGACTCGGACTCGACTGGTTAAAGACTCGGACTCGACTTACGTGGACTCGACCCAACACTAGTTTAAATATAAAAAATATATCTGACTTAAATATTGAAACATTTTAAAACAAATGTAAGGCGCAAACAAGTTTACAAAAAGGAAACCGAGAACCGAGATGAAAGAACGCGCATCCTGTGAGCGTGCATAAATAAAACACTTTACGGAATTATGTCCAGGGTCATTATACGAAAACGTGCCATTTTGTGTCCCTCAGGAAAAAAAAGCTCTGTAAATCTTAATAAACCATTAAACAAATAAAATATTTTATAATTTAGTTTCCATAATATGTCTCATAATATAAGAATAAATTAATTGCTGTTTCTTTTGTTTTTAAAGGATTTTAATCACATTTTTGTGCAAAGCATCTTGCAGAAATGTTGAAAATGGCCTGTCCCTCAGTATGATTTTTCTACTTCTACTTGCTATCGAGGCCAAAAAAGTCAAACTATCATAAAAAAACATATACTTGTATAAAGCCTTAAGTGTCAGTTCATTAGTCATGAATGGATTTTATTCTTAACATGTGTCAAATAAAATAAAAAAAAACTATTTAGTCGGGTCCCTAGGTTCTCGTCAACCCTGTTACTTTTTATGAAAACACCTCTTTAAAGATAATGGACTCTTCCAAAAGTTGCATCATTTCCAGGAAGTGACATCATCTGCCTTTCAAGAAGTTGACGGTAGAAGACAAGTAAGTGTTCTCTTCTTTTAATGCATTTTCTTTGAGTTTATGTAATGTCTGAAAGACAGGGACACGCTCATTGTGTCAGCCCTGTTACCAGAAAAGCATACGTTAAAAAGTGATTTGTACATATTTAAAAATTTACATATATAACAACATTTAAGCCTCTCATTAAGGCACATAATGTGGTGTCATTACCTATACCTCATGGCTAGTAATGGCCGCCAATAACATTTTTCGTCAACCCTGTTACCGTCAACCCTGTTACCATTCCAGGATAACAGGGTTGACGAAAGTATGCTTTTGTGTGTCTTACCCATGTTGTATACCCAAGAAGGGTTAAATCAAGGGCAACTGGACTTGGTACTTCATTTGAAGATGTTTTGCCTCTCATCCAAGGGGTTTCTTCAGTTCTAAATGACTGATGGGGAGTGCCAGATATTTAACCTCTGTGGGGTTGTCACCCCTGAGCCAACCCTCCTTGGGTGCTCCTGATGGTGTTGGGGGAGTGTTAAAAAGATTGGCAGATCAGCTTGTGAGTCAAGGGCGTGACATCCCTGATGCCATCACACTCTACCGAGCTCTACTGACCACTGGCACCACAGTGAAGCTCTTTTATGTGGAAACCGAGAATATTGTGGATGCATACCATAACATTCCAGCAAACATCCCATCGGTCCCTGGGACAATGCGAATACACCAAGTGGTCACCAACAGAAAAGGCCACTTGATCTCCAGAGACGTCAGCTGTCTGTGTGCTACACTGAATAACCTGTCCTGCACATGTTTCAACACTCACCACTTCACCTTCCCTCCACTGTCAGCTACCTCAAGCACACCAGTCAGACCTCAACCAATCCAGTCAGAGGAGCACCTGACAGAAGAACTTCAGATCGACTGGAATGACGACCAGATTATCGGAAAATGGTGTGTCCTGACATATGACAAGGAGATCTACCCAGGAATCATCGTGGCAAAAGATGAAGGATATGCCCAAGTGAAGTGCATGCACTGTGTTGGCCCGAACAGATATTTGTGGCCAGCCCGTGAGGACAGCATCTGGTATATACTTGATGACATTTTAAGATTGATTCCTGCTCCTCTTAATGTGACAGCACGGCACGTAGAAATACGGAAAGACATCTGGTCAAAACTTGTTGGGTAGGCAGACAGGAATGTTACATTGAGTGATCATTAGTGATCATTGACTTTTGTTTATTCTGTTAAGGCCAAACATGTTCAATTGGTCATTTAATTGCAATGTAATGTTAATGTTTTAATAAAACAATTGGTTTACATTTACATGCGCAGAATCATCATCATTTTTCATAATTTTTATGCTAAAATATCTCAGTAGAGCTGTCTACAAAATATGCTGATTAGTCATGTTGAATTAAAGGTTTATGAAAGTCCAATTAAGACTCCATTACACCCATAACTGTAACTCTAACAAGCAGTATAACCAATACGGTAACTGTTGTCAACCCTGTTACTGATGTGTCAACCCTGTTACTTGTATAATATTCTAATATCATTTAAAAAATGAAAATAAAAATGTAATCAACTAATTGTAAATGTTTAGTAAGAGAGGCTAATAATCCACTCAAAATTGAATTGAGGTGTTTTATTTTTGTTTCCATACATTTTTCTTAAAACAGAAGATGCTGGGAGAGTGTAATTTGGAAATGAACGTATTCATCCACTAAAAAAAATAAAACTTTCAATATTCTCAATTCACAAAAACTCTTAATGTAACAAGGGGGGGGGGGGGGTTATCTTTCACAGTATATCAGATTTGTTCTATATATGTATTTAAAACCTTTTCAAAAAGTAATTAATATGTCGGTAACAGGGTTGACCAAACACACACATTTACGTTGGTTTTACTAAAATAAAATAAAAAATAAGATAGCCTGAGATGGCACGGCACATTTTCCTGAGAGGTAAGGATCTACTTCATCCAAAAAGGGGCTTAAAGATTTTCAAAACAGTACTTTGAAAATCAAACATTCAAAGTGGGAAATGGCACGTTTTCGTATAATGACCCTCCAACTCTTTCTGTCTGACCAAAAATAGTGGAGTATTTTATGTTTCAGCTATTGGATCGCGCTGGCGCCTAGCGTGCGCACACACCACATGTTCTAGTAATTCAAACTTGACATTGCAGTCTGTACATTATCAAAATAAGATACAGTTAATCAAACATTTATAATGTTACTTTGGTCAATTTAAATAGTCTGTAGTTTAATCGGTCCAGTCTGCTGGCGCATTTTTGCTGAAGAGAATATTTTTTCCATCGATATATGCACGTAAAAACCTAGTATGCATTATAAATAATAGTTTATCATTCAAATACATTGCGAATATGGAAACACTTTGATTTATGCCGAATTACAGAGGTAGGCTACGTGAGCCCAACGCCTGGTATTTTTAGTTTCGCTTTGTTTTGGTTTCTCAGCTCTATTTATTTTATTTCATTCTTGTTCTGTATACCGTTACATTTAAATGATTTGTTTTGGAGTCAGAGTTACTAACTTACAGCTATGTTTATAGTGTTGATAATGTTTATACATTATAATATTTCGCTTGATTTGGTATTATTTCTAATATTACAGTCTCTTTCTAAACATTCCGCTGCTCACTAATATGTTTTGCGAGCAGTGCACGTTTGGAAAGAGTGGGTTAAGCAGTTAGCTCCAATAAATGAGAGCGATTTTGAACTTAAAAAAGCTGATTGGTCAAAAATATGTTGAGGTCCAACAAGCATCTTCCAAACACATCCACATAAACCTGCGCTTGCTCTGTCATGTATGCATGCACGCACGGTCACAAAAGCACTTGATAATGCCGGATCTTTAAAAACAAATACCGGAACGCAAAAATCCAAAATCTGACATTTGCCGGAACAGGATCCGGCAGGATCCGGCTCAAATTAAGCACTGCTTATACTATAATATTAATTTTCATAACAGTAAACACAGGTCACAAGTTAACACGTGCACATTTCCTTGATTCATTCAGCTGCATGTCACACTGAAAGTAAAATCCTGACTTGAATCCAAAAATCTGCAGTTGAACTAAAGCAGCTCGGTAGCTCAGTGCGTTCATTGCTGCTGCCTAGCAGCGTGACTATTTTTAGTGTGTGTTTGAAACCTGTGCCAAACTGACTTTTTTGTTGATTTTCCGTATTTCAGCCGCTACGGGCGATCATACCAATAATTTATCATCTTTACAAGAATACCAAAATCATGTAATAATCAAGTGTGCATTTATTAGACAGCTTAATATCACCTCAGTTTGTGCTTTCAGAATCAGCGAATCTGCAGCATTCGGTCCGTCACATCTGGCACGGAGGACCTGAACCAGGCAGTTGGTCACCAGATAACACGGTAACCAGTTAAACCGTAACACCAGAATAATTAGTTGGGTTTCCATCTACCTTTTTTGTGCGCATTTTGAAATATCCCTTAAAAACACTCTGAATGGAAACGCGAAGATGCACACAAATTCATATGAACTTATGCACACAATTAAGTGGGTTACACTTTTTTTATTCAATGTGAAAAAATGCACACAAACTACAATGGGACAACTTTAACTGAATAAATGTGCATTAAAAAGACATGACTTTGCACGATGGAATGGGATATCTTGACTAACCAGTGGACTCATCTTGTTGCACAGCATCAGAAATGTTTTTTAGGTCATTCTGTAATGCTTCCTTTACCGGTTTTGTCACTTGCCCACCACGACACCGGTGCCGAGAACTAACAGTACAATTAAAAACTGAACAAGGCTGCTCAATGCAGTGTGCCTAACTGTGCGTTCACACCGCCGCCGGCGAGAGCATCAAAATTCGCTCTTGCCGCCCTGCCAGCAATGCTGTAGAAAGATTCATTGACAATCTAACGCTTGGTCTTGTATTTAAAGTGGCCACAAATCAAACAAGCCTGTCGATCTTGTGTAGACTGACCACAAGTAGGGTGTAAGTTAACCTTGTGAAAATGTGAAATAAGAAATTGAATTTAATTGTAGTTACATGTATGCTAACAAAATAAACAAATTAAAAGCCATTTGTGTGATTTGGCTTTTGTGTTCATGGTTAAGTGCTAGTCTAATTTTAACATAATAGGAGACATTTACCAGCCTTGGTCTTTAATTAACATTAACATGAATTTGTGTGCGGCCAACAATCTCAGACACCTTGGTCCATACATCATTTTTTTTGTGTCCCTGTATGCAAAGAGGTAGGGCTGCACGATTATGAGAAAAATCATAATTGTTGATTATTCCCTTGAAATTGTAATCGTGATTATTAATTACGATTATTGCAATTTACATTGATTGATGTTTTAAATAGCTTTATACCATTGTTTGAAGCAACTGCATGCCATAATTTTATATACAAATAAAAATCAAGCTAAAAACAGTCCTCCTGAAAAACTTCTGTTGCTTTTCTCATTGTCAAAAAATTCACCGACATATTGATTTGCTTTAAATAAAAAAAGTTTAAAATATGCAATATGCATAGGGATATGCCAGTATCAATTTCCATGTTGCAATTAATTAATAATGCTTTTATCATGGTATATGGTATTATCACTATATTGAAATTTATTTGCAAAAAAGGGATGTCATAATACTGTATAACTGTAACAGATTGGCCAGGCTCTTCCACCACTCACACACAGCGATCACTCTCACCGGAGTCCTGATTACAGACCTGCACCTCATCACAGCCGCCTTCATAAGCACTCGTTCATACGAAGCGGACTCATTGTGTCACTCTCTCAGTGTTCACAACAATCTACCTACCTGTTTGTACTTACCTTGATCTCTGCTTTATTCCAGTCTGTCCAGTCAATCCGTCTCCAGTCAGCGGTGTGTGTGCCGTAAGTCTGTCTACTGTCAGTCAGCGGGGTGTTTGCCGTCAGGTCTGCAGTTCATCTCCCGTCGTTCCTGCAGAGGAAACATTGATATTCATTCAAGATTATTAACATTGCAAATACAGATCTGGCCATTAAAAATGCGTCTATTTTCACGCGGCAGCCTGCAATTCGGCACGCGTGGCCACGCGTTCTACTGCAGGGGCTTTTTCAGGTTTTTTTGCAACGTTGTTGCGCTTCATATAATATCCAACAGGTGGCGCAAGGAACAACAATCTGTAGCCAAACCCTGCACAAAGAGGTCTATTTGGACAGTATTTACGTCTGTTTCAATATCTGGCACCATAATCGGTAATTCATTCTGTATGTAACGGCAAAGTATTTATAATTTCGTTTCTTTTCTATTAAGTTAATTTAGAAAAAAGTTTGGAGCATTTTTGTTCGTTAAACATAAGCTTTTTGTTTCTTAAAGACCAAGCGGCAGACAGTGAGTTGACCTACTCTGTGTTTCAATTTGCCTTCTCAAATCACGAATTGGCTAAAATAACATCCATAGATGTAAAATAAAAGATATAATTACTAATAGATATAAATGTGTGCTATTAGGTACATATCCAATCGTTTGTGCAGAGAGTGCAAAACACATTTTTAGGACATGAAGGCTCAAGCTCGATCAGTTAAATTTTTTTCAGTGGAAAATATTTAACCGTTATTTTTGGTCATACATGATAAATAAATATGTAGAAAGACTTAAATTACTACTTAACGAAAAAAAAAACAAATAGAAAAAAAAAACTGTTTTTATTATGTAGCTAGTCCGTAGAGATGCATTTCTCTCTAAAGGCGCGTGTCCAACGAGGATATGAGGTGGACTGTTAACTGCATCATCACTGACTCAGAAAACAGTAGTTTCTAAATAAATAATTAAAATATCTCCTTACTATTTGACAGTC
The DNA here is from genome assembly GCF_049309525.1 of Garra rufa. Taxonomy (NCBI): domain Eukaryota; kingdom Metazoa; phylum Chordata; class Actinopteri; order Cypriniformes; family Cyprinidae; genus Garra; species Garra rufa. The sequence goes on along the minus strand of NW_027394279.1, from coordinate 3,271,540 downwards.
ATGGTATTTACTTTTTCCAGTGTTTTGTGGCAAGCTTTAAACAAGGAACCCTTCCAAGTGTGACAGTCTTGCCTGGGCGGCCTGTACAATGGAGACAGTGTGTGTGAATAGGGTTTCACAGATTTCAAATGAGAATAAACCATTTCCACAGCAATGCTTCGTTAACTCTGCTCTGTTTATTTTTTAAAACAATTCTCTTTTTAATTCTGTCACTTTTTAACTTTGTGATCGTATAGTGTTTCAGATGTAAATATTAACAGATTCAACATAGCTGAAATCCACTTTCAATTAATTATAAATCACAAATAGGTGAAAGAAGATCCTTAATGAAATAGAGCAATACAGTTAAACTCACAGTAACAGAAAAACATCCCCACCTAGCGGAGAACTTGAGTATCTCAATTTGAATAAACAATTTAAACATTTAACACATTTAGCAACATACCTGTACAATGGAGACAGCGTGTGTGAATAGGGTTTCACATATTTCAAATGAGAATAAACCATTTCTACATAAAACACAAAGGAACACACAATTTGATCACAATCAAGTCTTGTAACATATAAACACGTTATATCTCAATATTGAGTGACTCACTCGACGCCAAACACAACAGAGTCCCAACATATTCATAGAAGGATAGAGTGACAGTAAAGCAAATATTTTTGTGTTTTGGACACTCATATATGGTAATTCTCAGATCACAAAGAACGTGCAACTTACCCACAGCAATGCTTCATTAACTCTTCTGTGGGCAGTCCCTACTCCACACGCTAAATCACATCACGCACCACATAGATGGCGCTGTTCCCATTTATATAATAATTTAGCATCTTTTCACTCCGTTACATGCACCCCCCTTAAATTATGCTAAACTGGGGAAGCGCCTGTACAGTAGGAAAACTTAACACAAGAACTAGAAATTTTTTTTTTAAAGAAAATGACTGTGTTAATGTCCTTGACACATTTCAGTGTAAATATCAATTACAAAATTCCTCCATAAAAGGTATGCTAGAATGGACCGGTACCAAAATCCAGACTAAACATAGACTAAAGCGATGCCCTATACACCTCACTTTGTATACACAGTTCAAGGATTGACAAATCAGTCTACTTCAATGAAAAATCTCAGCTCAAAACGACAAAATCCAACTTATTGGATTAATTTATAATTTACCCATGAAAAGGCTTTTCACCACATCAAAAAGAGAAATCACAGAAGGTGATGAATCATGCACAAACTGATTATTCATCTCACAGATCAATCTTTGTGGAGGTTTAATGGTCCTACCAGCCCTAGTTCTAACAGTGTCTGTTTGAATGTATTCTGGTTGAGTGCAAATTACAGGGTTAACTGTATCCGGAACAGGGTTATTGACTTCTTGTGAATGTGGAAAAACTGGCAGTTCCAAAGAATGCTGTGAAGAACTCTGGCCTAACACTTCATCAGAGACCATTTCTTCATCCAACAAATGTGGAACAACAACTTCCATGTTACTTCCCTGTTCAGCTGACACTGAGCTGTTACAGGTATCAGAGTCAGAATTCTGAACATCCAGAGAACACTGAACTCCAGACAATGCATTTGAATCACTTGAGTCATTTTCAGGGCAGTTGGGCAGATCAGATTGCATAACCCAGTGAGCTGTCCTCGTATCACTGTCGGGGTTTTCTTGCAAGTCTGAGGTAGAATCAACTGAATGAGATGGCAAATCATCTTCATCTTTGTAAAGAAAGTTAACAGAGAGTAAGAGATTCCTGTGCACAGTCTTTTCTCTGCCTGTTTCTGTGTCTCTTATCCGATAGACATTAATGGGTGACCTCACAGACATTACTTCATAGAGATTGGACTGCCACTTATCTGCGATTTTTCGTTTGCCACGCTCACCGCGAACATCGCTCTATAAAATATTGGAAGTATAATACCATTCCTAAGAAAGATCTGATTTTCTTGTGGCATGGAGTGAGTCCATCAGAGTCCATCAAGTCAACTGCATTAACATCTGTGATGGCCTTTATTTTTCCAGGGTCTGTTTTGACACCGTCTTCACAAATGACATGGCCAAGAAACTTAACTGATTTTCTTTAAAAAAAAGCATTTTTTAGGAGAAAGTTTGAGATTGTGGGCCTTGAGTCTTGAGAACACCATCTCCAGCCTTTCAAGTGCAACATGCTCGTTGGGGGCAAAGACCATGAGATCATCAAGATAGCATAGCAAACTTGTGAAATTCTTGTCACCAAAGATTGACATCATCATACGCATAAATGTAGCCGGACTGTTGCACAGGCCTTGAGGCATCCTGTTATATTCATGCAGCCCAAATGGTGACGAGAAAGCAGTATATTTCCTATCGTCCTTGTGTAACGGAACATTATAGAAGCCTGAGGTAAGGTCCATAGTCGAGAAGAATGCATTTCCTCCAAGGGCAGCTAAAGCGTCTGACTGATGTGGCAGAGGAAGGGCATCTTTTACAGTTCTGGCGTTTAGCCATCGAAAATCAGTACAAATCCTCAAATCACCGTTCTTTTTCCACACCAGGACGAGGGGGGAAGCGTACTCACTTTTGGATTTCCTGATAATGCCCTTCTCTTCCATTTCATCCAGCGCTACTCTCAGTTTCTCATAATGGCTTGGAGGTACACGACGGTAGGGGAGACGAAAGGGTTTGTCGTCTACTAGGCGGATCCAATGTACAAAATCTTTGGCCTCGCCACAGTCCATTTTGTCCCTAGAAAATATGGACTCATATTTCTTGAGAAGATGGATTAATTTCATTTTCCATGTTGAAGACACTTCGCATGCTGTTAGATCCAAGTCTTTCAATCCCATGTCATACAAGATCTGTAACAACTCATCTTCAGATTCCTTGGAGCCATTCTCGTGTTGGAAGTGTTGAACTTGAGACTTAATAAAGTCACTCTCTGGAAGATCTTCAACGGCGATGCATGGAGAAACATCTGCAATCTTTGCATTTCTTCTTAAAGTCAACATGCTGTTCGTGGGATTTATAACTTTCACAGGTACCCAGCCATCGCCCCATAGAGGTGTAATGACTCGACCAACCATGATCTGCTTAGGGCTACATTTGGATCGGGTAGGTTCCACAAGCACCGTGCTTCCCACCGATGTCGCTGTGCCGATGGGAAGTTTACGCCACACAAGATGTTCACTCTGAGGTTGAAGTGTCATGCTGTGCTTGAGTTTAACGGTGCCTACTTTGTCAGGTACGTGATCGCTCCTCCATCTTTGTGTGTTGGACAGCAAAGAAATGAACTCTAGACTCTCATTTTCTCCATTACCATTTGGCAGTGAAATCAGTCTCCAGTAGTCATCAGTATTCTTCAGGATAGTGAGCAGACTTTTGATGGCATTACTGCCCAAGATCATCTCGTCTGTCTGGCCTGGAACGATCAGCACAGGTATTATCATTTTACATCCGTAAACACAGATGGACAAATCATACATTGCTGTTGGTATGACTCGATGACCACCACATCCAATAATCACAACATCATCTGCAGAACTCTTTGACAATGTAGAAGCACCTGCCAACAACTTAGCTTCAGCTGCCTCACTGAGAGTGCAGGCCATTGAACCACTGTCCAGTAATGCAGTGAAAGATGGGCCATTTTCTACAGACACGGTGGTGTAAAATAATGAATCAGCTCTAGGAACTCGTTGTATTCCTTGAAAGATTGCAGTTTTCTTAGGTGAGACACTGGGTTTGTTCTTCTCATAGATGGACTCATAATCTTGTGTGACGAATGTGGGAGGGTTGTCAATCAGGTCTGTACTAACCTCCCTCATGCACAGACCTGTCAGTTTTCCTGATTGGGCTGAGGGGAAGGTCTACTCCATCTAGGGCAGAATCGTCTGGAGTGACCAGGAGACTGACACTGAAAACATAGTCTGTGCTCACAACAATGAGTTAAAGCAGAGTGGGCAGCATCGTTACAGATAGAACATGGTAGAGCATCAAAACCTTCAATCCTAGGAAGTCTGCTGTGAGGCTGCGGTTTAGGACGGAAGTGAGCTCTATTAGTATTGGTCAGCAGGACTTTTTCTAGCATGTCGATGACCTTCTCAAGAGCAGAGAAATCTGTACTTTTCTGTTGTTGTTCGCACACTGAGGGAGCAGGCACTGAAACTGTATTAACATCAATCTTGTTAACCAAGACTCTTTTACTTTGGTTGCGTTGCACTGTACTGTAGGTCTTAAACGATAAGTCAGATTGATAGTCGTTAAGCACTGCCTGTACTTCATGGGCTGACCACTTGTCAATCGGTTTAGATCTGAATGTTAAAGCTAAGTCTTTACTCGAGCAGTGTCTGATAAACATGTGAGCAATTTCCACACTGGGCTTGTCAAGTGTTTTACCTTGCTCTTGCAGACATTCAGAGGCAACATCTGCAGCTTTGTTGAGTCTCAGCCAGTAATCGTATGGGTTTTCGTCCTCATCAGGCAAGGTTGTGTAAAAGTCGGCAAGAGGTACAAGTGAGTAATGAGTACAACTGAAATGTTTGCGTAGCAGGCTGTAGACAGAATTTGGGCAGACAGTGGTGGCAGAATCACAGTTCCTGATCCAGAATTTGACAACATCTTTTGCCTTACCACGTAGGTGCACCAGGATTTCCTCCACATGTTCATCGGCACTCAAGTTGCTCTTTTTAACAAATGTCCTCATGAGATCTTCCCATTCTTCAATTCCAATTGTGTCAGAGCTATCCCCTCTGAAGGAAGGTGGCTCCTTGACTTTCGGTGCTGAATCACTTGACTTTGTGACACATTTAACAAGCTTGAAGGGCTATTAGCTTTAAGATCATCAGGGTGTTGTCTATTTGGCGTGTCAGTGTCCAAGCTAGGACTAAGATGTGATATAATGTTGTCTGCTAACTGCTGACCAATCTGATTGACAATTGAAGTCATCTGCCCTAACATATCAGGCACACCATGTACAGCATGAGGCGTCGAAGTGCTAGCCTCTGTAAACCTATGACTGACATCTGACTGCCAGTTTGCTGTATCGTACTCTCGTACAGAACACACCCCTCTTGTGACACCAGGTCTATTGTCATTATTGCCAATATCGGGGCTGTCCACTGAAAAGGGAATTGGAAAACCTAAAACCGCTCTGCCTCTACCCACTGGTCCAGGAGTACATTGATCAGGTATGTATCTATTGATGTTACTCATTTTGGGTAATGTAATATGCTACATTCCACACAAACATGAACTCAGTGTCAAAACACTCAGAGCAAGAAAAGTCCAATAAAGTGAAAAAGGATAAAGTTGATGAGTCCTGCGATCGCGAAAGGCTGCAGATCGATGACAAACTGTTCAGCGGATGAAGGATGCTTGTAGTCCTTAAATGGCAATACGGTGATCTCTCTCAGCTTGCTTGAAGACACAACCCATGGCAACACAGCGGCATCACAACTTCACGGCACCAATGTGACGGTCTTGCCTGGGCGGCCTGTACAATGGAGACAGCTTGTGTGAATAGGGTTTCACAGATTTCAAATGAGAATAAATCATTTCCACAGCAATGCTTCGTTAACTCTGCTCTGTTTATTTTTTAAAACAGTTCTCTTTTTAATTCTGTCACTTTTTAACTTTGTGATCGTATAGTGTTTTAGATGTAAATATTAACAGATTCAACATAGCTGAAATCCACTTTCAATTAATTATAAATCACAAATAGGTGAAAGAAGATCCTTAATGAAATAGAGCAATACAGTTAAACTTACAGTAACAGAAAAACATCCCCACCTAGCGGAGAACTTGAGTATCTCAATTTGAATAAATAATTTAAACATTTAACACATTTAGCAACATACCTGTACAATGGAGACAGCGTGTGTGAATAGGGTTTCACAGATTTCAAATGAGAACTAGATAAAAAGTTTGTTAGCAAACTTTAAGTTGGCTTGAGAAAGCCTAGCCAGTAAGTTTTAAGTAGTTTTAAAAGCTTTTAGTTTAAAGAAAGTTTAAAGGTTTTCAGTTTGAAATAGTTTTAGTTTGATTGATAAAGTTTGAAGATAGATAGGCTAGATAGATATAAATAGTTTGAAAATAGAAAGATTTATAGATATAAATAGTTAGAAGATATAGTTTGAATGTGAATAGATAGATATGAGGTTACTAGGGTACCCAGGGTGGTAGCATGATTAGCTAGTTGCTATCATGATTTTAGTAAGACTACCAAGTCGCTAGCATGATTTTAGCATGACTAGCAAGTCGCTAGCATGATTTACCATGATTAGCAAGTCGCTAACATGATTTTAGAATGACTAGCAAGTCGCTAGCATGATTTTAGCATGACTAACAAGTCGCTAGCATGATTTTAGCATTACTAGCAAGTCGCTAACATGATTTTACCATGACTAGCAAGTCGCTAGAATGATTTTAGCACGACTAGCAAGTCGCTAGCATGATTTTAGCATTATTATAGCATGACTAACAAGTCGCTATCATTATTTTAGCATGACTAGCAAGTCGCTAGCATGGTTTTAGCAAGACTAGCAAGTCGTTAGCATGATTTTAGTATGACTAGCAAGTCGCTAGCATGATTTTTAGCACGACTAGCAAGTCGCTAGCATGATTTAGCACGACTAGCAAGTCGCTAGCATGATTTTAGCATGACTAGCAAGTCGCTAGCATGATTTTAGCATTATTTTAGCATTATTAGCAAGTCGTAGCATGATTTTAGCATTATTTTAACATGACTAGCAAGTCGTTTGCATGATTCTAGCATGAATAGCAATTCACTAGCATGATTTTAGCATTACTAGCAAATCGCTAGCATGATTTTAGCATAACTAGCAAGTCGCTAGCATGATTTTAGCATGACTAGCAAGTCGCTAGCATGATTTTAGCAAGACTAGCAATTCGCTAGCATGATTTTAGCATGACTAGCAAGTCGCTAGCATGATTTTAGCACGACTAGCAAGTCGCTAGCATGATTTTAGCACGACTAGCAAGTCGCTAGCATGATTTTAGCACACGACTAGCAAGTCGCTACAATGATTTTAGCATTATTTTTGCGTGACTAGCAAAGTCGCTAGCATGATTCTAGCATGACTAGCAAGTCGCTAGCATGATTTTAGCATGACTAGCAAGTCGCTAGCATGATTTTAAACATGACTAGCAAGTCGCTAGCCTGATTTTAGCATGACTAGCAAGTCGCTAGCATGATTTTAGCATGACTAGCAAGTCGCTAGCATGATTTTATCATTATTTTAGCATGACTAGCAAGTCGCTAGCATGATTTTAGCATGACTAGCAAGTTGCTAGCATGATTTTAGCACGACTAGCAAGTCGCTAGCATGATTTTAGCACGACTAGCAAGTCGCTAGCATGATTTTAGCATAACTAGCAAGTCGCAAGCATGATTTTAGCATTATTTTAGCATGACTAGCAAAGTCACTAGCATGATTCTAACATGACTAGCAAGTCGCTAGCATGATTTTAGCAAGACTAGCAAAGTGGCTAGGATGATTTTAGCAAGACTAACAAGTCGCTAGCATGATTTTAAACATGACTAGGAAGTCGCTAGCCTGATTTTAGCATGACTAGCAAGTCGCTAGCATGATTTTAGCATGACTAGCAAGTCGCTAGCATGATTTTAGCATTATTTTAGCATGACTAGCAAGTCGCTAGCATGATTTTAGCATGACTAGCAAGTCGCTAGCATGGTTTTAGCACGACTAGCAAGTTGCTAGCATGATTTTAGCACGACTAGCAAGTCACTAGCATGATTTTAGCATTATTTTAGCATGACTAGCAAAGTCGCTAGCATGATTCTAGCATGACTAGCAAGTCGCTAGCATTATTTTAGCATGACCAGTAAGTCGCTAGCATGATTTTAGCAAGACTTGCAAGTCGCTAGCATGATTTTAAACATGACTAGCAAGTTGCTAGCCTGATTTTAGCATGACTAGCAAGTCGCTAGCATGATTTTAGCATGACTAGCAAGTCGCTAGCATGATTTTATCATTATTTTAGCATGACTAGCAAGTCGCTAGCATGATTTTAGCATTATTTTAGCATGACTAGCAAGTCGCTAGCATGATTTTAGCATTATTTTAGCATGACTAGCAAGTCGCTAGCATGATTTTAGCATGACTAGCAAGTTCCTAGCATGATTTTAGCACGACTTGCAAGTCGCTAGCATGATTTTAGCACGACTAGCAAGTCGCTAGCATGATTTTAGCATTTTTTAGCATGACTAGCAAGTCGCTAGCATTATTTTAGCATGACTAGCAAGTCGCTAGCATGATTCTAGCATGACTAGCAAGTCGTTAGCATGATTTTAGCATGACTAGTAAGTCGCTAGCATGATTTCAGAACGACTAGCAAGGCGCTAGCATTATTTTAGCATTATTTTAGCTAGACTAGCAAGTCGCTAGCATGATTTTAGCTAGACTAGCAAGTCGCTAGCATGATTTTAGCTAGACTAGCAAGTCGCTAGCATGATTTTAGCACGACTAGCAAGTCGACTAGCAAGTCGCTAGCATGATTCTGTCATGACTAGTAAGATAGATAGATAGATAAGGTTTGAAGATAGATAGATAGATAGATAGATAGATAGATAGATAGATAGATAAGGTTTGAAGATAGATAGATAGATAGATAGATAGATAGATAGATAGATAGATAGATAGATAGATAGATAGATAGATAGATAGATAGTTTAAAGCTTAATTGAGTATCAATGGCTTCTAGCAGTTTACATTAAACATAGTTCAAACGGACATGGACTTTTGGTCAATGAAAGTCTATGGGACCTTTTTATGATTTTTAATATTAATTTTTAAGAAAACCATAACTCAAAACAGTCTGAAAAGATATAGCAATCTAAGTCTGAACAGTATGAAGATCTGACCCGAGTTTGGAGTATGTAGCTTGAACGGTCTAGGAGGAGTTAGTGTCTAAATATTTTCCGCTCAGAAAAATAAGAAGAAGAAGAAGAAGAAGAAGAAGAAGAAGAAGAAGAAGAAGAAGTTTAAATAGGATTTCAGTAAGTTGGCTTTCCCAAGCCAACTTAATAAACCATTTCTACATAAAACACAAAGGAACACACAATTTGATCACAATCAAGTCTTGTAACATATAAACACGTTATATCTCAATATTGAGTGACTAACTCGACGCCAAACACAACTTAACAGAGTCCCAACATATTCATAGAAGGATAGAGTGACAGTAAAGCAAATATTTTTGTGTTTTGGACACTCATATATGGTAATTCTCAGATCACAAAGAACGTGCAACTTACCCACAGCAATGCTTCGTTAACTCTGCTGTGGGCGGTCCCTACTCCACACGCTAAATCACATCACGCACCACATAGATGGCGCTGTCCCCATTTATATAATAATTTAACATCTTTTCACTCCGTTACACAAGCTGTGCTGAACGTGCGCTCAATGCTGCTGTAGCCGATTGATTTAGACATCTGAGTTTAATTCGTTTTTTTATATTCCAGAAGAAATGTTTTATAAATGAGTTAACTTCAGCAAAACTTGTAATTAATGGTTATTTTCAGTGGTTCCTAGGGTTCCTATGATTTGTTGTAGGTGGGGCCTTAATTAGTGGGACACCGAAGGAAAATGTATCGTTTCTTCTTTAAGCGTATGCGCTTAGACGCATTGTGAATGCGAACGGGGAAGCAGAGGGATGAGAGACTAGGCCTTCCGATGCCTGTGTATACTAATTTTGCCTCACTACTCTGTTTAAGGAATAAATCCAGTGAATCTGTCATCTCAATCGTGGTGTGATCGTGCTTCTGTGGTGTCCGGAGATTACCGTTTGAAGTCTGCTACATCTAACTGGTGCCGTGACCCGGATCAATTGGTCAGCCGCAGCCGATCGCCGGGCTCAAGCAGTGTGCTGTGACGTCTTGGTGCTGTACTCTGTGACGAGGATCTACGCAGCAGATACTCAAGTGATTTTACCTGGACATTCGCACAAACACGAACCCACATTCTTTTGCAGTGAAGTTCCACGTAGCTGTAGACTGACACATTTCACATTTGTGCACATTTATATATTTGGACATTTGAATTTACATTCTTCTGTGGACTTTTTTCTCTAATTGTACATCTGGGATTTGTACATCTGTCTATTTACATATTTCGTAGTTTGAGTTGTTTTATTCAAAACTTTAAGTCATCGTACCACATAAAATGGCAGAAAGGGGTCAAGATACATCAGATTTATTCACCCCTTTAGCTGGGAGGGGTAGAGGTCTGTACAGAGTAGGGGAGAGTACAGGAGCCATCCCAAAGCTATTGTTCCCAAGTACTTTGTCAGTCCCAGATGTAAACCTCCATCCTGAGTTTGCACAGCCGACATGCTCGACCCCTTCTGACAGTAACAACATCACACAGCAATTACGAGAGTTGATAGGGGAGTTGGGTCATCAGATTGGTGAATCCGTAGTCAGCCGCATATTAGCCAGTCAAAATGTAGCCAGCCCATTGCCCACAATGACCTCAGGGTTAGCCAAGTCAGAGCCCTCTCTTGAATCTTCGAGTCAGCTTCATAGTGAGGTCGGATATCAAAGAACCACCCATGTTTAAAGGAGATGAGAGTGATAAGTACACTGTCCAAGAGTGGATAGATGTTATGGAACTGTACTTGCAGAAAAGTAGCTGCCCTGAAGCAGAGAAAGCTGACACCATCCTGAGCCATCTCCTAGGAAGAGCAAAGAATATAATTAAAGTGGGGCTCAAAAGCACAGCTTCCACTGGTTCAGCAAGTGTTGAGAAAATTTATGACATGTTAAGACACTATTTTAGCGACCACCCTGTGTCACTTTTGCCGTTGGCAGATTTCTATGCGACACAGCCTAAAGCTAAAGAAAGCCCTGTAGATTACTGGGTGAGACTGAACTCTGCAGCTGAGCGAGCCAATAGTCACTTAGGACGCAGTGGGAGTAACATGGAGAACATGAGTGCAGAAGTGGCCATGATGTTCATACGAAATTGTCCTGACCCTGAGCTGTCCAGTGTGTTTAAGTGCAAACCCATGAGCAGATGGTCCATCGAAGAGATTCAGGAGGCTATTGATGAACATCAGAGAGAAAGTCAATGCCGCAGAGTTTCCAGTACAGTTAAGCCCCGCACCTTCCAAGTATTGACAACCAAGGTGGTCCCTAGCTCCGAGGAAGCTTTGGAAAGTGAAATCACAGCAATTAACGCCGCAGCATGCATCTCTAGTAGCCATCCTGAAGCAGTCAAAACAGTCCCATCTAGTTCTGATGCATTGGAACGTGTCCTTAGTATGTTGGAGAGAGTGTTGGAGCGAACCAGTCAGCCTGCACGCAGTTCCTCGGGGTCCTTACAAACACACAGGGCTCACTTCTCATCTTGCCGTGTTTGCGGAGATTCATCACATTCCACACGTTCACACTGCATGCGAGAGAAGCGGTGTCTCATCTGCATGAGGGTTGGACACCAGCGTAAAGACTGTCCTAGTGCTGTGGAACCAGCCTCTCAACAAACTGGCGCATCACACTCCCAGGGAAACGAGCATGCTCGCATTGGAGAGGGGCCGATGTGAGCGGGAAGAGTGGAACCCTCAGTGACAGAGATGATCTTCTGTTGTATGAAGAAAGTTGCAAAGCAATTCCTGACAAAAGTGTCTTGTACCAAAATGTGATGAAGTTGGAAAGAGCCGATAGCCTGTTTTACACTGATGTTTCCATTGTAGGGCCCCAAGTTACATTACGTGCACTTCTTGACAGTGGGTCCATGGCCTGCACCATGAACGAGGAGGCCGAACGCAAGTTGAAGAGCGCAGGAGTTTTGCTTACACCCAGTGAAACTCGTCCTGATATCATGCTTGTTGGTTGTGGCGGTGTCAGCATTCAGCCAGAAAGTATTTACCAGCTTGAGATGGAAGTGTATGGATATGCGGTCAGTGTTCCCACTTTAGTTGTTCCTGGTCAGCGAGATGAAATGATCCTAGGTACTAACGTCATTAAGTACATTATTGGCCAGATGAAGAATGTACAGGGGTACTGGCGTGTCCTGAGTCAGCCTGAAAGTTCAGAAAATGAGGAAATTGCACAGTTTTTGGACATGTTGTCTGGCCTCCACAGGTGGAAAGGCACTGAGATGCCTAGTAAGGTAGGGACAGCTAAACTTACCCAGGCTGTAGTGTTGTGTCCCCAGCAAGAGCACCTTGTTTGGGCCAAGTTACCTGCTACCATACCTGTTTCCGAGGGAAGTGCTATCCTGGTTGAGCCCTCAAAGTCACATTCATGCAAGAACATTGTCATTGGCCGGGTTGTAGCATCAATGAACAGTGATGGATGGGTGCCAGTCAGAGTCCTAAATGCTAGCGACAAGCCTGTAACATTGCGAAGGCATACAAAGGTGGCCGATGTATTTCCTTGCATAGCTTTAGAGGATCTGGACGAAAGCCCTAAATATCCAGACAGTCATGAACTCAAAGCTTTCAACCAAACAACCCTTAATATGGATGTTAAAGATGTGCCTGCTGACTTGAGGCTTCTTGGAAGATTGAACACACTTGGCCTTGGCGACCTTGACATAGAAGCTTGTGAAGTGTCCTGTCATTGGAAAAAACAGCTTGTGCAGCTATTATGCAAGTATGAAGACGTGTTTTCGAAGGACAAACTGGACTGTGGTAGAGCGAAAGATTTCTTCCATCGAATACATCTTTCTGATGAGCGGCCCTTTAGGCTTCCTTATCGACGTGTACCACCAGCCCATTACCACAAACTCAGACAGGTCCTTTCAGAGATGGAGGAATGTGAGATTATCCGCAAGTCTTCCAGTGAATGGGCATCACCGATAGTGCTTGTCTGGAAGAAAAGCGGAGATCTCCGTATCTGTGTTGACTACAGGTGGCTGAACGCCCGCACTATCAAAGACGCCCATCCCTTGCCACACCAAGCAGATTGTCTTGCTGCACTTGGAGGCAATGCGATATTCAGTGCGATGGATCTCACTTCGGGATTCTATAATATAGAGATGGCTGAGGAAGACAAAAAATTTACTGCATTTACAACACCCATGGGGCTCTATGAATTTAACAGGCTTCCTCAGGGTTTGTGCAACAGTCCCGCAAGTTTTATGCGACTCATGATGCACATTTTCGGAGACCAGAACTTCCTGACCATACTCTGCTATCTAGATGATCTTCTTGTGTTTGCACCAAATGAGAGCATGGCATTGAAGAGGCTTGAGTTGGTGTTCAGCCGTCTGAGAGCTCATGGGTTAAAGCTTGCTCCGAAAAAGTGCCACTTGCTACGACGGACTGTGCGGTTTCTAGGCCACGTGATCGATGAGAAAGGGGTAACTGTCGATCCTGATAAAGTCCAGGCCATTACAGCAATCACCGAAACAGACCTTATGATGGAAGATGGAGTTACACCATCTCAGAAAAAGATAAAGTCATTTCTTGGGATGATCATGTTTTATCAACGTTTCATACAGAACTGCTCTAGCATAGCCAAGCCTTTATTCGCATTGACTGCTGCACCAAAGGGGCAAAAGAACCACGGAACAAAGCTGTCTGCCTTTAGGAAGTTAAGCCCTAACGACTGGAAGAAAGAACAGTGTGAGTCCTTCGAACAGCTGAAGTCTGCCCTTTTAGAGTCTGTGGTGCTTGCGCACCCAGATTTCAATCGTCCTTTCATCCTGTCAACAGATGCTTCGCTGGATGGATTGGGCGCTGTACTTTCTCAAATTCCTGAAGGCGAGACTAGAGCCCGTCCTGTGGCTTTCGCCAGCAAAGCCCTTACACGTGCCCAAAGCAACTACCCTGCTCACCGTTTAGAGTTTCTGGCCCTAAAATGGTCTGTCTGTGATAAATTCAGCCATTGGCTGAAGGGCCATTCCTTCACCGTTTGGACGGACAACAACCCGTTAACCTATATCCTAACCAAGCCACGGCTTGACGCATGTGAGCAGAGGTGGGTTGCAAAGTTAGCACCGTATAACTTTAGCATCCAGTACATCCCAGGGAGCAAGAATGTGGTAGCAGACGCGATGAGTCGACAACCTTTTGTCCAAGAACGTGTAAGTCAAAGGCTGGTGACAGTACCCTACGAGACCTTGTTAGAGGAAGCAAATCATTTCAAGGAAGATGTAGTTCAACATGCCTTCCGCATCAGTTCCCAGTGTCAGTCTGTTGAACTAGGATTCTTGGGTCAAGAGCGAGAGACGCTTTCCGCAGATAAAGTGTCAGCTGTACTGAAGAGCCAGAAGGAGTGGAGCGCAGGACCAAAGGATAGAGTGCATTACTGGCTGACTCAGGACGTACAAAACTTGGTCCCAGCAGGTCAGAGCACACTGCCAGTATTTACACTGAGAGAGCTTCAGGATAAACAGCTAGAAGACCCTGTCCTGGCCCGAGTTCTTTCTTATGTCGCCCGTGGCAGAAGGCCATCAAGACGTGAGAGGACAAAAGAAACGCCAAGGACCCTGAAGACTCTTAAGCAGTGGGGAAAATTAAAGGTGTTAGATGGGATTTTGTATCGTGTGTGCAAAGATCAGCTTACAGGACAAAAACGCTGGCAGTATGTTGTCCCCGCCTCACTGGCTGAACAAGTCTTGCAGGGAGTACATGACAAGGCTGGTCATCAGGGCCAGGCCAGAACACTTTACTTGGCCAGAGAAAGATTCTTCTGGGTGGATATAGAGCGAGACGTCAGAGAGTATGTTAAGTGCTGCAAACGTTGTGTAGTAAGCAAAACGCCTGAGCCAGAGGCGAGAGCACCACTTGAGAGCGTAAAGACAACCAGGCCTTTGGAGCTGGTGTGTATCGACTTCTGGAGCGCTGAGGATCGCAAAGGCGGGAGTGTTGACGTGCTAGTGGTTACCGACCACTTTACGAAGATGGCACATGCCTTTGAGCTAAATTCGTTTTCGGGGATTAATTTCACATAAGCAAAAAGCAGCATAAACATCAGACCATCATGCGCAGAGCTTGTGCGCAGAGAAAAACCTAAGTATGTAGAAGACATAAATATGCCCATATGTGAAATATATTTTTCTGAATGAATAATAAATTAACAAAACAAAAGAGAAAAAAATAACAAGTACAAAATACATTATACATTTTAACATTTTAAACCAACAGCAAATGAAGATTTGAGAGGTAGCTCGTCTTTTTCATACCATTTATACAATTTAAGATACACTTTATTTGATTGATTTGTGTAAGAGGAGAAATATAAACTATAGTTTGGAGTGTTCATTTATTTTATGTATTATTATTAGTAGTAGTATTTTCTTTAGATTTCTTTTTTCCCCGGGCGCCGCAGCAATGGCTGCCCACTGCTCCGGGTGTGTGTTCACGGTGTGTGTGTTCACTACTGTGTGTGTGCACTTGGATGGGTTAAATGCAGAGCACAAATTCCTAGTATGGGACACCATACTTGGCCTCACTTCACCTCCTTTCCTTCCTTTCCTTTCCTTTCCTTTCCTTTTTGCGTTTTTTGTGCTGTACATTATGGTGGCGCGCTGCCCATGCAGTTTTTTTTTATTGTGGTTGTACACAAATAAAAGAAATATGTAAAATAGCCTAGTTTTGAACAATGCCTAATTCTTAAACGAGTATTGCAAGCTGTATCCACATTTATAATGGAAAAAAAAATCAAGTGATCCTGTCGGTGCCGCGGGCAGTTACACATTACTAACTCCGCAACTTTCATCTTCAGAACAAAATAGATTATATATTTCAACGTTTTAAAGCAACATCAAATTAATATATGCATGTTTGAGAGGTAGTTCGTCTTTTTCTTACCATTTATACAATTTTAGATACACTAAAAATTTATTTGAGTAAAGAGGAGAATTATAAACTATACTTTTTGTAGTGTTAAAAATTATTTTATTTATTTATTATTATTATTGTTATTATTATTATTATTAAGATTTGTTTTTGTGATTTTGGTGCTGTACATTCCGATTGCGAGCTGCCCATGCCCTTTATTTTTTCTTAAAAAATAATTGAAGGAAAAGGGACTGAATCTCACTTGAACTTCACTTCACTTCACTTGAATAAATACGTTTTTTTTTGGCATTGTTGTTAAGAATCTGTTATCAAAAAAAAAAAAAAAGATAATAAAAAGTAAAGTCGTTGCCGTATTAATGTGTGCAAAGTTGTAGCGATATTAGATCCTAATAGTGTATTTTGAGAATGAAGGCATAACAAATTAAATTAAATTAAAAACTGGAGAGCATTGTATTTTGTAATTGCATGTGATTCAGCGAAACAAACGAGTAAAACAGCACAGATATTTCTTGCGTTTTGGACTTTGACCGCATGCAATATCTTACGGCTTTCACAACCCTTCAAACATCTAACCTCACAATTGTTAATGAGGGTCGTTCGTGTCACTTTTAAACTTGCCATTTCATCTTCCGCCTTCCCCCCAACCTATGAATAAAGGTGAGAAGAGCTGGCTTGGCTCCAGGGGGAGGGGTGGGGGGTGTTAAAACCGGATGCATTACAAAATAAAATGCTTCAGCAGTGGTCAGCAGTGTTGGGCAAGCTACTTCGAAAATGTAGTGAGCTAAGCTTACAGTTACTCTTCATTAAATGAAGCTTCACTACACTAAGGCTCAATCGCAATTCTACCCCTTACCCCTACACTTTGCCCTTCCTCTCCGTTTGACGCATTTACGTGAAGTGCTAGGGGGGGTCTCATTTCTCGTTTAGTTGGAGGGGTAGGGGGAAGGGGAAGGGGAAGGGCCAGATAGGCCTCCAAACAAAGATTTTTCGGGACCTCACTTCAAACGAAGGGCTAAGAGAAATTTCCATTTTCCAACATGCCTGCTCACTCGAGCAAGCAGACTCATAAATATAGGTAATTTTTGCCATTAATAAGGATTTTTATGACAATTTTTCATTATATGTATATTACCTTCAATCTTGTGTTTGTGTTTATGGTGTTGTTCTGTAAATAAACGTTTGCAAAAAATCGCTAAAGTTTGCTAGCAGATAGCACTGATTGCACTGATTGATATTACAAAATATATTTTTATGACATATACACTTGACTGCATGTTGAAAGGCCATGTGGCGTGGGAATTTGCAATGGTGTGTAGTGGACGTATACGCAGGTACAGTGTACGGCCTATATCAGGCTACTTTGCGTACAGCCACTGTTTAAATCCCCTTTGATGCGCATTAGTCAGTAGTGTCCTGCATTAACCAAAATCATGGCAGTCCACCACATCCACTCATATGTGAATAAATCGAAATAATTGCTAAAAACACCCAATAAAGACAGCGATGATGCAGTCAGGACCGTGGTGCCGGCTTGCTTTGAAATTTATTTGATAATTGCCCCCGCCTTGTCTCCCACACCCCAGTCATTTAAATCAGTACATAATAATGAAAAAAATACCTTACAATTAAAAAGAAGCAGATTTTTACGATCAGAAATTTCTTAAACCAGTGAACCCCTGTAAACATTTCAGTCCAAGGATCTAGTAAATGAATGCGCTCAAATGGAAAGTTCAAAAGGAAATTCACAAATTTAGCATTTACCCACTTCTCAAGGAACCACTACACCACAGATTTGCAATTTGCCGCGCATGTGATAACGCATTGTTTGTTTTGCTTACGGCCATATGTGTACATGTGAATGAACGGTGCGTACACCGTACATTTGTACTTTTTGCAACGCGTCAACATTTTTTTCAACATCTTGAAATGTGTGATAAACATCGGCACATGTCCTCTGATGTAACATTAGGGACTAGCGACAACGTATGATGACGTATAACAGTGTTGTAGTGGTTTCCCATTCCTTAGCTAAGCTAAGCTACAGCAACACGGCAAAAGTAGTTTACTACATCTAAGCTATTTTTCAAAATGTAATTTTTCTACATGGTATGAACCATCATCATACCAAATCCATGCTTTCTCTGTGGTCAATAAAATTGTCAGTCATACAGGCATAAAAGTTCAGTTTACTTGTTTATTCAAAAACGCTTCCAAACCAATTTGGCAACAAAAATCAGTATCATTTACAGGGCTGGATTTATCTCATATTGTGACATAGGCAAACAAAAATTTGGGGGGTTGAATTCTTTCTTTTAAAAAATGTTTTCAAAAAAAAAAAAAGGCACTTGTTTCTGAATATTAAACGAATAAAACAGGGAAAACACAACAGTACTGAATAACTGAATAAACTATAGCCATATACAAAGATTGATTTCAAAGATTTCATGAGAGCCTGATTTTTTAATTCTCAGAATTTATAGAACAGAACACGGAAGTTTGAAGTATCAAGAATATTATATCCGCTCCTCGAGTACAATACCTTTTTGGACGCGCCTTGAGAGAGAAATTTATCTTTACGGATTACATAAACGAGTTTTTGTTTTCAATTTGTTTTATTTCGTTAAGTAATAATTTAAAGCTTCCTATAGATATGATTATCATATCTGTAGAAATTAATACAATATTAAATAATTATATAGGCGATGCTGTATATGCTAATGATGTCTGTGCGCAATGTAGACAGCATTCACAAGTTTATCATGAATAACATTACATAAAGTACTTAAAATTTAATAGCCTCACAAGAAACATTTTATGCATCCCAGAGTCTTGTCCATTAACTGACCTTCTTTTTTTCCATAATATTTGTATTATTCGTTTATATTCGTTATTTTCACCTTTATTTTGATCTCTTTACAAAACATTCTGAATGTTTTTATTTATTGTGAATCGCTTAATATAAATAATTTTATGTATATATGCTATTTGCCATTTATTTTGCAAATATTGTAAACGACAATTATGCCAGTAAAGTTTTGACTTTTTGATTGTATTTATGCCCGTGTGTGACCATAAATGATTTACAAATGGAACTAACGATTCACTCGTCAATGACACACTATAGGTTATCTATTAATTAGACGAAATAAAATGAATTTTATATATATATATATATATATATATATATACAGTATATATATATATATATATATATGTATATGTTATATTCACCCTATTAACTGCATTCCAGTAAAAATCTCAGCCATATAGCTTAATCAAAGCTTTAATGGCATGTCAGCATTTATCATTTAGATTCTGAATGTTAAAAGAGATCGAAATGATAGGAAAATTAACGAATATAAACGAATGTCCGAAGAAGATGTCCCCTCCAGGTCACCGTACAAACAAGCTACAAATTTAGCTTAGAGCGATGTTTGCTGCCGCTTCAGTTCAGTGCTTTACATGACTGCCCCCTACTGATCATGTCTTTCCTATGTCAATGTATTTTCCGTGTTCCCTTGGAATACACCGGCATCACGCGAGACCACTTTACTTCCCGCGCACATTTTAAATGGCCAGATCTGTATATCGTATTTTTCTCTATTTTTTAAATGTACATTCAAAACACTATACTTTCTGTTTTTATACCTTGCCATTAAATTCACATAAAACTAGTTAATGCTGCTGATTCAACTATGCAAAGAGCAAAGTATCTAATAAGAATTGCTGTAGTCAGGAATTATAGTTTGCAAAAAGTCTCAACTGGTAAAATTTGTACAGGTTCTGTCACAGTAACAACTAACAAGTAGGCTAATAAAAAAAAAAACTTACCCATGTAAATATCTCCTCTCCTGGATCGCGCCATGTCTTACATAATGTTAATCTTCTGAAGTAAGTTTTATTCCTGACAGCGTGTCTTCTTCCAGAAAGGACAAGTAGCCCAGATGAACTTGGAAAAAAAGTCTCGCTCCTTTCGTTTACCGTGATGTGGGCATCTACTTTTGGCGTGGCGCCCTCACGTGGACGATTATAATATGAAAAGAGAAAAATAGCTTGTGGATGTGATCTAATTAAATATAATAAAGCAGAGAGGAGAGACTGGACATTGTGTTGGTTTCATGCGGATTACTTCATCAGAGAATATTTGTTTTCAGTAAGAGTTACTTCATCTAAAATTAGAAATATCAGGCTTCCGATAGGTATATGTTTTATGTGTGTGTGTCATGTAATCACAGAGTATTAGTTCATTTAAAAGATGCATTTCAAAAAGATATGTGTGGAGACTGAGACTGGTGAGTGCGAACCCTGTTTATTTTCTTTGTTTTGCAAAAGCACAATGTTTTGCTGATATTGTGAGTGTACACAAATAAAAGACCTTTTTAGACCTTTTACAGATTTAAACAATGTATTACTCTTATATGTATGATCAGAAATTACCGAGCATTTTAGGCTCTTTTTGCTCTTCTCTTTAAAATATGCAACTTGCGTCGCCGGTGTGCCCTTCAACCCCAGGAGGTTAAATAATTACAGACCAATTTCAAATCTCCCTTTTCTGTTAAAGATACTAGAAAAAGTAGTATCCTCACAATTGTGTTACTTCTTAGAGAAAAATGGTATCTGTGTGGATTTCTAGTCAGGTTTTAGACTGTATCATAGTACTGAGACTGCTCTTATTAGAGGTACAAATGACCAAATCCGTTAAAAGATTGTTAGGCAGCATAAATTAGGTCAACTGGAACCGGGAACACTTTCCCATAACACCTGATTTACTCGTTGCATCACAAGAAGAATGGCATCTACTCTAATATTAGTATCTTTCTTATTTCCGAGGTCACCGTAGCCTCCAGATCAGATGGTCGCTGCAGTCCCCCGTATCCAGTCCGTACCCATCAGCACCCAGAAATAACCTCTACACCCCTGAATGTCAGCACCTTATCACCTAGACGGCCATCGACGGAAGACCGCGAATACCGGAATAGTCCTCCCCAATCTGACTTTGTGGTAACATGGAACTTTTGCATCTACATTAATATTAGTCTGTTTCTTTCTTATTCCGAGGTCACGGTAGCCACCAGATCTGTATCCAGATCAGATGGTCACTGCAGTCCTCCAGATCCAGTCCGCACCAAGAGCAGATGGTGGATTAGCACCTACAGCCGAATGTCAGCTGATACCATGTGCCCCAGAGACAGATCATCAGTAAAGAACTCCTAACCTAAACGGCCGCTGGCGCAAGGCCATGGGAACCAGATGAGTCCTCTGGAATTAGACTTTAATGCAACATGGAACTTTTGCATTATTGACACACTATTGTCCTATTTTAATATTGTAAGGTTGCTTTGACACAACTTGTATTGTAAAAATGTGCTGTATAAATAATCTTGACTACTTGAGCTCATTCTCTCATCATGATGGCTTCTTTTTCTGCATATGAGGCTTTAACTTTCCATGTTGCTGCTTTAGCTCTTGCTGTGGTCGCAGCTGCACTGGCTATAGATCTAGGACCTTTTACTAATCTGCCCTGGCAGTGGTGTTTCGAACCAAAGCTTTGACAGATAGTTAACGGAAATAAAGCACCATCACAATTTCTTCTTGCGCATGAGATGCACTCTTTATTTAATTCACTTGTAAAAGGTCGCTTCTATCAGAATCAGAATCAGAAAGAGCTTTATTGCCAAGTATGCTTGCGCATACAAGGAATTTGTTTTAATGTTATTAGCTTCCAGTACACAGAGACGCACAGACAATAAAAATAAGAGAATAAGAAAATACACATATGTAAGAATAAATAGACCAAATATAAAAATAGAAAATAATAATAATAATTGGTAAAAAATTTACAATAAATATGTATGTACAGTTGTGCTATAGGTGATAGGATGGAATACAGGGATGTGTTAGGGTGGAGGTGGTAGCAGTAGATAAAGTCAGATTATTCCACACATTTTTGCACAATGGGAGGAACATTTTAACTGTTCATAAGGTGGATTGCCTGGGGGGAAAAACTGTTCACGCGTCTGGTAGTCAGTAGACAGTTATTGATGTGCACAGAACAGACTCGATGATGGCTGAGTAGAACTGTCTCAGTAACTCCTGTGGTAGGTTGAACTTCTTCAGCTGCCGAAGGAAGTACAACCTTTGTTGGGCCTTTTTTACAATGGAGTCGATGTGAGTGTCCCACTTCAGGTCCTGGGACATGAAACATCCCAGGAACTTGAATGACTCCACTGTAGCCACAGTGCTGTCCATGATGGTGAGTGAGGAAAGTGCAGGGGAGTTCCTCCTGAAGTCCACTATCATCTCTACAGTTTTGAGCTTGTTCAGCTCCAGGTTGTTGTGACTGCACCAGACGGCCAGCTCTTTTACCTCCTGCCTGTAGGCAGACTCGTCACCGTCCTGAATGAGGCCGATAACTGTGGTGTCGTCTGCAAACTTCAGGAGCTTGACAGAGGGGTCTTTAGAGGTGCAGTCGTTGGTGTAGAGGGAGAAGAGCAGTGGGGAGAGAACACAACCTTGAGGGGCGCCAGTGTTGGTGGTGCGGCTGCTTGATGTGAATTTCCCCAGTCTCACTAGCTGTTGCCTATCTGTCAGAAAGCTGGTGATCCATTGACAGATAGGGCTAGGAACAGAAAGTTGGTTTAGTTTGGTGTGGAGGAGTGGAGGAATGATGGTGTTGAAGGCCAAACTGAAGTCCACAAACAGGATCCTCACATAAGTCCCTGGTCTGTCCAGATGCTGCAGGATGAAGTGCAAGCCAATGTTCACTGCATCATCCACTGACCTGTTTGCTCGGTAAGCAAACTGCAGGGGGTCCAGTAAGGGTCCGGTGATGTCCTTCAGATAAGCCAGAACCAGTTTTTCAAACGACTTCATGACGACAGATGTTAACGCCACAGGTCTGTAGTCGTTAAGTCCTGTTATCTTGGATTTCTTTGGGACAGGAATAATAGTTGAACGTTTTAGGCAGTGAGGGACTTCACACAGCTCCAGACCCTGTTAAAGATCTGTGAAAAAATGGGGGCCAGCTCGTCAGCGCAGGTTTTCAGACAGGCTGGTGTCACACCGTCTGGTCCTGGTGCCTTTCTTCTTTTGTTCTTCCTGAAGACCTGGCGCACCTCATTTTCGCTGATAAGAATTGAAGGAGGGGGGGAGAGGGGGGTTGCTGGAGGTGGTAATGGTTGTGTGAAGAGATCGTCAAAACAGGTATGGGGGGTTTCAAATCTACAGTAAAACTCATTCAGGTCTTCAGCAAGTCGTTGAGTCGCCTCAGTGGTCGGGGGAGGTGTCCTATAGTTTGTGATGATTTTCAGGCCTTTCCACACTGAACTTGGATCATTCGAAGTGAACTGATCTTCTAACCTTTTTGCATAGGTCTTTTTAGCCACTCTAATCTCTTTATTCAGTGTGTTCCTGGTCTGGTTGTACAAGACTCTATCCCCTTTTTCTGTAGGCATCCTCTTTGGCCTGACGAAGATGTCTGAGTTTTTCTGTAAACCATGGCTTGTCATTGTTGTATGTTAAATAGGTTCTGGTAGGAATGCATAAATCCTCACAGAAACTGATATATGAAGTAACAGTCTCTGTGAGCTCATCCAGATCGGTGGCAGCAGCTTCAAAAACACTCCAATCAGTCAAATAGAAACAGGATTGTAAGACCTGTTCTGTTTCGTTGGTCCATCTTTTTACAGTCTTAACTACAGGTTTAGCAGATTTAAGTTTTTGCCTGTAGGTTGGTATAAGATGAACCAGACAGTGATCAGATAGTCCCAAAGCTGCCCGTTGGACAGAGTGATATGCTCCTTTAATTGTGGTGTAACAGTGGTCCAATATGTTACTGTCTCTGGTCGGACATGTGACATGCTGTCTGTATTTTGGCAGTTCACGTGAGAGATTTGCTTTATTAAAATCCCCAAGAATGATTAAAACAGAGTCCGGGTAATGTTGTTCTGTCACTGTGATCTGATCAGTGAGTTTCTGCAACGCCAGGTTTACGTGCGCTTGCGGTGGAATGTACACGCTCACGAGAATGAACGAGCAAAACTCCCGTGGCGAATAGAACGGCTTACAGTTAATGAAAAGCGCTTCTAGATCAGAACAGCACATCTTCTTTAACACTGTTACATCTGTACACCACCTCTCATTGATGTAAAAGCACGTCCCGCCGCCGCACGATTTCCCCGTCGATTCTGTGTCGCGGTCTCCTCTGAACATCTGATATGCCGGCAAATGAATCGCGCTGTCCGGTATAGCCGCGTTCAGCCAGGTTTCCGTGAAACACAGAGCAGCAGAATGCAAAAAATCCTTAGTTGTCCTGGAGAGCAGAAGGAGTTCGTCCGTTTTGTTT